>NW_006408578.1:13027643-13139193 GCF_000296735.1 Chrysochloris asiatica
TACGAATCGGGCTGCGAACCTTAAGGTCAGCAGTTCGAAACTACCAGCCGCTCCGCGGGAGAAAGATGAGGCTTTCTACTCCCGTAAAGATTTACACCCCCGGAAACCCCTGTACAGGGTCGCTATGGGTCAGACCCGACTCGATGGCACTTAACAACAACAACAATGGGTCAGAACTGACTCGACGGCGCTTAACAACAACAACAAATACATATATAAAGAGAGAGTGAGTCCAGGTGTGGCTCTGTGGGTTAATGCACTGCACTGCAAAGTCGGTTTGAACTGCAAGGTCAGTGGTTCAAGCTCACCAGCTGCTCCTCAGAAACCCTACACAGGGTCGCTATGGGTCAGAATCAACTCGATGGTACTTAACAACAACATCTTTGTGGGAGCAGAACACCTCATTTTTCTCCTGCAGAGAAGTTGGTGGGCTAGAATCACCTACTTTGTAATTATCAATCCAGTACTTATCCTACAGAACCACTGCGCTAGCTAAATATATATATTGTTGTTAAGTGCCACTGAATCAGTTCAAGCTCCTCAGAAACCCTATACAGGGTCACCATGAGTCAGAATCACCTCGACGACACTAAACAACAGCAACACAGGTGAATAAAAAAGTATCCACATTCTGGCTGTAGAACTTATTTTAATCAACTTTTAGAAGAGACAAATACATCATTTTTCAACAGAATCTCTTTGCTTTTCAATACACTTTGCCCATCCATCAACAAGCTTTCATATTCCCTTACTTAAAAATGTTTTAGGGGAACAAACAAGATGGCGGATTGAGTGGAAGTGCAGTAAGGAACAACAACACAGAATACAGGACCAAGCAGGTTCAGGGGATGGTCTCAGAACTCTGAACCACATATAAAGGAATATTTAGAAGGTTGGAAGACTTACAGCTGGGGGAATTTGTGGCAGAAGAAAGAAATTCATTGCTTTCTAGTTCGGGACGCTCAGCTGCTCCAGGAGCCACCATCTTGGGTGAGACCAAGCTGGGGAAGGATCAGAGCGGCCACAGACGCCTGGCAGAACCACAGACATAAAGGTGTGGACATTATTTTCTTTTGGTATGTGTTCATTGGTCTCTTGCTGTCTGAGCACCTCCATTCTGGTGACTATAGGGGTGCCTGAGCTACTGGGTACCCCAGCCCGACCCTCGGAGGGTTCTACTACACATGCTCACAGATCTCCTCGAAATTTAAAGAGACAGTTTCCAATTAAAACCAAACGGCCACAACCGGCCCTGAACTGTTTATAACTAGGAAAAAGGCCTGAACGGGGATCGTGGAGTGGGACAGGCAGATAAAACAGGAAATATGCCGAAAATTAAATCCTAAGTTACGTCAAAACGACCAACAGTGGCATCTTGAAATTTCTCAAGAATAAGAGTGAAAAGGGAAGCCCATTTCCTGATCACATCTACCTGGAGGCAATCAGAAAGCATAAAAAAAATACCAAAATACATACCTATTTTCTGAAGAACCTGTAAGTGGGTTCTAACTGCCAACCTTCTAGTCAGTACTCCAGTAAACATAAGGAGCTCTGGTAGCGTGGTTTCAAATCAGGCTGCTAACCTCAAGGGCAGCAGTTGGAAACTACCAGCTGTTCCATGGGAGAAAGATGAGGCTTTCTGCTCCCATAATGATTTGCAGCCTTGGAAGTCCTTTACAGGGTCACTATGAGTTGGAACCAACTCCATGGTACTTAAATGGGAGGGACAGGATGAGATTGCCTAGGAAGGAATTGCAGTTAGAGAAGAGAAGACGAAGCCCTGGACATTCCAATGTTGAAAGCTCCCGGTCAAGGAGGAGCCAGCAGCTGACCCAGAGAAGGGATGGCCTATGAAGCAGAGTAAGAACCAGGAGAGACCGGAGTCTTGGAAGTGAGCAAAGTGCTTCGAAAAGGAGGGAGATGACAAGTCTGTCAACAACTACAGTTGACTCAAGATCTCTTTTGGCCTTCAAGCAATTTGGATAGAACATTTGGAACAAAAATCAGATTGGGATATGTTCACATACCTGATAAGATGTGGGGATGGCAAGGACAGGAGATTCTTTTACAGAGGTCTGCCATAAGTGAGAGCAGAGAAATGAGAGGTAGCAGAGATCAATGTAAGGTTACAAGAAGGTGTTTGCTGCTGTTGATAATGGTGATGTATGTTTATTTCCTTTTGTTTTAAGATGGATGGTATAAATCAGTGGCTTTGAGTGCTAATGGGAAGGAGTCAATAGAGGAAAAAATGATGATACAAGTGTTCTTCAAACCAAATAGTTCAGCTTAACTAGTAAAAACAGTCTACCTTATGCTCTTGTTGTTGTTGTTGTTAAGTGCAGTCAAGTCAGTTCAGACTCATAGCGACCTTGCAGTCCAGCGCATTAACCCACAGTGCCACACCAGGAAGAACCGTCTATTTGGGGTAAATTGGCATCAGAACCTTAAAAGAATAGACTGGAACCTTAGAAGGCAGCAAACTCAGTGTTGATGAGGGAGGAACCGCTCCGAAAAGGAGGTTGAGAATGGTGGCACACCTCAAAGAAGGCACTCAATGTCTCTACATTGTATACGGAAAACCACTGAATTGGTGTCTATTTTGAGTGTACAAGCATACCTCACAGACATTGTCGGTTTGATTCCAAACCACCACAATTAAGACAAATATTGCAATAAAGTGAGCCACATGAAGTCTTTGGTTTCCCAGTGCCTATTAAAAGTTATGTTTACACTATATTGTAGTCTATTAAGTGTTCAATTATGGAAAAGTTTGAAATATTGTGAGAATTACTCAAATGTAACAGACACAAAATGAGCACATGGTATTGGGAAACAGTGCCAATAGATTTGCTCAGTGCAGAGTTGCCAAAGATCTTCAATTTGTAAAAAACCAAAAAATGCAATAAAACAAAGTGCAATAAAATTTGTATGCCTGTTTATTTTCAAGAAAAGTAAAATAAATAAAATTTATTAGGGGGGGCAAATAGAAGGATACAGGGTGTACAAAGTCCTTAAATAGGTGAGAGACGACAGTTTTCAGTGCATAAGAAGATATGTTCTTAGATTACAGCTGTTGTTGTTAAGCGTTGTCGAGTCAGTTCCAACTCATAATGACCCTGTATTGGGTTTCCGAGGAGCGGCAGGTGGTTTTCAACTGCCGACCTTGCGGCACAGACTAATTCACCCATTGTAGTAGGTGATGTGAACTAGAAAGTGGGATCAGACTCTTAGAAGTTAGCAGAATTGTATACCTCAGAGTTTCTTTTCAATCTTTTGCCAGGAGGTGGCAGTAGACTGCTTCATATAACCCAACAAGCCTTAAAGGATACCCCAGGGAAAACAGCAAATAGGTAAATTGCTTTTGAATACTTTCTTTCAAAAGACTGGATGAGTGTTCTTAAGGGGCCAAATTGCTCATTGCTCCTTCCTCCTTCTGGTGTTATCTTAGCCAGCAGCTCTGCAGAGAGTCATTCCTTCCCTGTAGCTCAGTTAAGTGAGCCCACAATGTTTTATGGAGAGCGTGATACCTGAGCAAGTCCTGGTGTGGCACTGTGCGTTAATAAGCTGGACTGCAACATTGGCAGTTCAAGCTCACCAGTTGCTCCTTGGGAACCCTACATAGGGTCACTATGGGTCAGAACCGATTCATGGCACTAACAACTATGCAGAGGTAGAAGGCCAAGTGGCGCGGGAGGACAATACAGGCAACTATAACCGGGATGATCTGAGAACCAGACTAAAGTCAGAGCAATTTGAAGGAGATGATGCAGTTGTCAAGGCAAGAGATACTTGTCAGTTGGACTACAGCAAGGTGGTATAAATGGGAAGGACCAAACCAGTTGTCCTCTGGTCACCTCTGACTCACGGAGACCCCACCTGTGTCAGAGTAGACTGCTCCATACAGTTTTCACCGGCTGATTTTTTAGAAGTGGGTCACCAGGCCTTTTTTCCAAGGTACTTTTGGATGAACTCAACTTCCAAGCTTCCATTAGCAGCTACGCACATTAGCCATTTGCACAGGCCAGAGACTCCATGGATAGGACAGAAAACACTTCATAAATATTTAGAGATAAGGCATGGAAGTCAAGGAAAGGTTCTCAGGCCTCTGGAGTTTGGATAAGATGGTGGTGAAGAAAACAGACTGCAGGGGAAAGAATGTGGGAGGCAGACGTGGCATGGGGGCCAAGGCGATGACTAGAGTTTTGGGCAGTAGATTCTGAAGCACATGGAGAACATTGTGAGCAGAGATGTGCAATTTTACACACTAATGTGGTGCTTGGAGGGGAAATATAGGCTGAAGCTCTAGATTTCATCATTGTTCACAATGGGTGGGTGATATCTGTGGGGCAGAACATGTAGAATGAGAGAGAAACACAACCCAGAGACTCATGCATATTTAAAGGATGAGCAAAGGACAAGGAGTCTATCTAGAACAAGCAGTTGAAGAAGTGTGAAGAGACCTAAGAGAAAGTGGAGCCACACAGCAGTGAGTTTCAAAAAGGAAGGTTTGATAGAGTCCAACACAGCACTGAAGCTCAGTAATTTAAAGATGTACAGCGTCCTTTGGATTTGCAGAAATCATTGATGAGCTCAGTGGTGCTTACAGAAGCCAGAGAGCAGTTAGTTATGGGAAGTTCTTGAATGGAAACAGATCATCTTTGGAGAAATTTTGATCAATGCATACACATAGAGAGTTTACAAATAAAAACAAAAACAGTTGCTGTCAATTCCAACTCATAGCAACCCCAGTACATGTCAGAGTAGAATTTACAATGGCTGATTTTTCAGTAGATGACCAGGCCTTCTTCTGAGGCACTTCTGGGTAGACTTGAACCTCCAAGTTACAGGTTAGCAGCTGAGCACATTAACCATTTGCACCACTCAGACTTTAGAAGAATACTTATTAAGGTATAAATACATTTGCTACTAAATCATTAAAATGTTTTGAATATTAATGAAATCTACACTACAATTCATCTATTGAGCACTTTTTATGTGCCAAATTCATTTAATCCTCACAATAAATCGACAAGTATAATGTATTATCCTTGTGACTGAGTTGAGGAGCTAAGACTTTGGGGACTTAAATAATTTGCCCCAGGCGCTGGGAGTCCTCCTCATAGCTGTCTGCTCTTAGCCACTTGGCAAAATTCCATTATCTTTCTATTCATTTTTCATGAACTTTTTGAAGTCCCCTCACATTGCCTCTCAAAGTAGAGAAAAATTGCTTACTAAAAATGTGTGCATAAGTAATTTGCTTGGATCCTAGAATACATTGTTGCATAGAAATGTCATTACTGATGACTAGCTTTCCAAACCAGCCCACAAATATGCTTAAAGTATAATGTGTTGTTGTTGTTCAGTTCTTTTGAGTTGGTTCCGACTCATAGTGACTCTGTATAGGGTTTCCAAGAAGCAGCTGATAGGTTTAAACCACCTACATTGAAGTTAGCAGTCCAATGCTATTCTACAACATCAGGACTCACAAAGTATAATGTATGAGACTGTGAAGTATGTGCTATCAAAAATAAGCATACTTAACAAAATGAAAACAAGGAGAAAAAAAATACTGAAGAGAATGAAAAGAAGTCCAAAAGAGCCAAAATATGACCCTGAATATATCCCACCTGAATTTAGAGATCATATGAAGAACAGATTTGATACATTAAACACTAAAGACCGAAGACCAGAAGAGTTGTGGGATGACATCAAGAACATCATACAGGAAGAAAGCAAAAAGTCATTAAGAAGACAAAGAAGGAAAAGTTCAAAATGGATGTCAAAAGAGACACTGAAACTTGCTCTCCAGCGTAGAGATGCTAAAGCAAATGGAAGAAATGAGGAGGTACAAGAGATGAACAGAAAATTTCAAAAAATCAGCATGAGAAGATAAAGCCAAATATTACAACAAAGTGTGCAAAGATATGGAATCAGAAAACCAAAAAGGAAGAACATGCTCAGCATTTCTCAAGCTGGGGGAACTGAAGAAAAAATTCAAGCCTCGACTTTCATTATTGAAAGATTCTCTGGGCAAATTATTGAATGATGCAGAAAGCATCAAAAGAAGGTGGAAGGAATACGCGGAGTCACTGTACCAAAAGGAAATGGTTGATGTTCAACCACTTCAACAGGTAGCACATGATCGAGTGCCAATGATACTGAAGGAGGAAGTCCAAGGTGCACTGAAGGATTGGCAAAGAACAAGGCACCAGGAATTGATGGAATAAAAATTGATATCTTTCAAGAAAGTGAGGCAGCACAGGATGCACTCATTCATCTCAGCCAAGAAATTTGGAAGAAAACTATCTGGCCAACTGATTGGAAGAGAGCCGTATTTGTGCACATTGCAGAGAGGTTACCCAATGGAATGTGGAAATCATTGTACAAACTCTGATATCCCATGCGAGTAAAGTTTTACTAAAGGTAATACAGAAATGGCTGCAAACATACATTGGCAGAGAACTTCCAGAGGTTCAAGCCGATTCAGAAGGGGCCGTGGGATGAGGGATATCATTGCTGATGTCCGATGGATCTTGGCTGAAAGCAAAGAATATCAGAAAGATGTTTACCTCTGCTTTACTGACTACAAAGCAAAGGCTTTCGATTGTGTGGATCATGACAAGCTATGGACAACATTGCGAAGTATGAGTATTCTGGAACACTTAATTGTGCTCATGAGGAATCTGTACTCAGAACGAGGCAGTTGTTCAAACAGGACATGGGAACACTGAGTGGTTTAAAATTTAAAAAGGTGTGTGACAAGGCTGCATTCTTTCACCATGCTTATTCAACCTGTACACTGAGTAAATAATCCAAGAAGCTGAGTTATATGAAGAAAAACGTGGCATCAGGATTGGAGGAAGACTCATTAACCACCTGCGATGTGCAGATGATACAACCTTGCTTGCTGAAAGTGAAGAGGATTTAAAACATTTACTGGTGATGATCAAAGAGCACAGCCTTCAGAATGGATTATATCTCACTGTAAAGAAAATAAAAATCCTCACCACTGGACCAATAGACAACATTCTTATCAACGGAGAAAAGATTGAAGTTGTCAAGGACTTCATTCTTCTTGGATCAACCATCAACACTCATGGAAGCAGCAGTCAAGAAATCAAACGACGTATTGCATTAGGCAAATCTGTTGCACAAGACCTCTTTAAAGTGTTGAAGAGCAAAGATGTCAGTTTAAGCAGTTTGAGGACTAAGATGCACCTAACCTAAGTTAGGTTATTTTCTTTAAGTTTTTATTGTGAATTATGTGACAACTTACATGGCAGAACATTAGCTTTACATTCATCCTATCATATATTGTTTCATTGCCATGATTACAATCCCCTCCATGCATCATCAAACAACCAAAGGGTATATCCCACAAGCCTGACCTTCTGTCATTAGCACACAGCCCCTCTACCTCTCTGGGTCTAGACCATCCGCTCCATCTCTCGTCATGGTCTCTGCCTCCATCTCTGGCATCACTGCTTCTCTGGGTAGGGTCCCGCACTCCGCTTTTCTCCTTTGATGGTCTGAGGGACCTCAGCTCCTGCACTGCAACGTCAACCACTTTCTCCTTTTGCTACAAATCGTCTTTTACATTTCCAAATCTTTCAGTCAGTCCTGATTGAACAATTATTTATTATTGTACCACTAGAGTCCTATCTGCATCACCTTTCATCAGCCCCACCCAGACAGATTGGATACTACTCAGTGGAGTCTACCTTCCTCCGTGCCCTCTGGATCTAGGCTCCCTCTTGAAAGCTTGTAAGCCAGTCACTTCTTGCCTTTGTACTTCCCGCCCCCCGTGCCCCCCATCACACACATTTTGGGTAATTAATATCCAAGTTGCCCATCCCTGTCTACCCTGTGTATTGAGGAGGGTGGGAATGATCCTCGCTGTAAAGATTTGTTCCCTCTTTTGAGCTACTGCATCCATAGGTGTAGGTCAAGTTCATCAAATTGTATCAGATTACTCTTTTTTTCCCCTCTTCTTTCTTCTTCTAGTTGAGTTCTGATCCAGCCATTGAAACCAGGTCAAGTGGATGTTTATTTGCAAGTGTGGGTGTTCTTGTGCATATGCCCTCTCTTCTTATCAGCTGGATGCTTCACTCTCCACTCTAGTCCTCTGTGGCTATGTCACTATCTCTGGGCCCAGGAGTCCCCAGGTCTTGCCATACTGCTGGCCAACCAGGTTTCCACCTGAGTTCACAGGAGTCTATTGAACGTGGTAGGACTTAGCTCACAGCTTCATTGCTGTTTTTCCCTCACTTCCCCTTATCGGTGACCAACGTGGTCACCAGTCAGACTGTGTGCCTGCTCTTGTATTCCCCTTGAGACTTAGTCTTGGAAGGGGGTTTGCCCTGAGGGGACCCGACCACTTGCCCTGATGTCTCCTGGGCAAGCAATTTGCTTGTTCTTTAGTAGTCAGTAGGACTGCCGTTATTGTTTTTATTTTTCCTGTTGGTCTTTCTTTCAAGAAGTATCTTCTGCTTCCAGCCACTCCAGGCTGGTCTGGTTATCCATTCAAGTGGAGATTTACCACCTCAAAAGACTCTGGATGGGATTTAGGATTCCACCTATGGTCTTATGCAATGCAAAGACTCCACAGGAAGCCTCCTTCACTGGGCATGTTGTAGCCCCAATTTAGGTATTCCAATAAGGAGCTCTGGTAGTATAGTGGTTACAGATTGGGCTGCAAACTGCAAGGTCAGCAGTTCGAAACTACCACCTGTTCCACGGAAGAAAGATGAGGCAATCTGCTCCCGTAAAGATTTACAGCCTTGGAAACCCTGTACAGGGTTGCTGAGTCAGAACCGACTCCAAGGCACACAGCCACCACCACCAATCAGTTGGTGTGGTGGTGTGGGTTAATGTGCAAGACCGCAAAGTCGTTTGAACTGTAAGGTCATTGGTTCAAGCTCACCAGATGCTCCATGGAAACCCTGTGCAAGGTTGCTATGGGTCGAAACCCAACTCAAAGTCACTTAACAACAACAATCAACTATAGGCAGAAGACAGACTTTCAACTTTCTATGGTGCTATTTCTGGCTGTGTCTATTTTACAATGGTATGCAAGGGAAACCAAGATTCAAAAGACAGCCAAGCATCTTAACATTATTTTCCCCTTTACCCATTCAAACCATGACTCAATCCCTGTATCTGAGCCCTGTTGTTCCAAGGTTGTGCATACATCATTTCCTGTCCCACTTAGCCCATGCAAACCTATTCCCCCATCTGCCTTGTTCTTTCATTCCCCTCCACCTTCTTGTATACTGCCCCCCTCCCCAGCACCCAAAGTATCCTGTGTCTATTCCCTACCCTGTGCTCCACCTTCCCCTCCCTCCCACCACATCGCCCCCTCCCTTTTAGTAAGGGTTCTTTTCCTTAGTCTTTTACAATAGTGGTCCTATGCAGTATTTCTCCTGTGTCTGACCAACTTCACTCAACTAATTTCACTAAAGGTTCATCCATGTTATGTGGTGGCTTACAACTTCCTTGTTGTTCTTCAAGGTAGCATAATATTTCATTGTACGTACCTGTTTATCCAGTCTTCAACTGATGGGCACTTAGGCGGTCTCCATCTTTTTGCCATTGTAAATAGTGTTGCTATGAACATTGGTGTGCATGTATCTACTTGTGTTACGGTTTGTATTTCTTGTGGGTAAATACCAAGTAGAAGAATTGCTGGATCATAAGATATTTCTATTTGCATCCTTCTGAAGGAAGTGCCATATTGCTTTCCAGAGTGATTGGACCATTTTGCAATCCCACCAGCAATGCAGGAGCATCCCAGTCTCTCCACATCCTCACCAACATTTATTGTACTCTTACTTTTTTTATTTTTGCTGTTATTGCTGGTGTGAAATGATATATCATTATAGTTTTGATTTGCATCTAATGGCTAGTGTGGAGCTGTGGGTTAATGTGCCAGACTGCAAAGCTGTTTGAACTGCAAGATAGGTAGTTCAACCTCACCAGCTGCTTCATGGAAACCCTATACAGGGTCACTATGGGTTGGAACCAACTCGATGGCACTTCACAACAAATGGCTAGTGATTGTGAACATTTCTTCATGTTTGTTGGCTGCCCAGATCTCTTTCTTGATGAAGTGTCTGTTCATGTCCTGAGCCCATTTTTTAACTGGGTTGTCTTATTCTTGTAGAGGTGTTGTGAAGGTGATAGTGGTGTGCTGTGGAGTCAGGTTTCGACTCATAGCAACCCTGTATAGTTTCCGAGGCTGTAAATCTTTACGGTAGCTGAAAGCCTCATCTTTCTCCTGTGGAACCGCTGGTAGTTTCAAACTGCTGACCTTGAGGTTAGCAGCCTGATTCATAACCACTATGCTACCAGGTGTTGTGGTTTCCTATATATTTTAGAAATTAGTCCCGTACTCGATGTGCCATTGCAAAATATTTTTTCCCATTCTGTGTGGTTGCCTTTTTACTCTTTTGATGAAGTATTTTGATGCACGTAAGTTTTTAATTTTTAGTTATGTCCCTATCAATCTTTGTCTACTATTATGTAGTTTCAAAATATTTGGTAGTCTGTGTATGCCCTGAATTAGTGTCCTCACATTTGTCCCTATTTTTTCATTGATGGCCTTCGTAATTCTGGGATTCATATTTAGGTCTTTAATCCATGTTGAGTTGGTTTTTGTATAAGGCATAAGGTAAAGGTCTTGTTTCATACTTTTGCGTTATCACTTACCAGTTCTGCCAGCACCATCTGTTGAAGAGACTATCACCTCCCCATGTGATATATTTAGGCACTTTGTCGAAAATCAGTTAGCTGTATGTGTTGTTGTTGTTAAGTGCCATTGAGTCAGTTCCAACCCATAGCAACCTTGTATAGGGTTTCCAAGGAGCAGCTGGTGAGCTTGAACCACCAACTTTGCAGTTCAAATGGCTTTGCAGTCTGGCCCATTAACCCACAGGGTAGCTGTATGTGGATGGGTTAATTTCTGGATTCTCCATACTGTTCCACTG
This sequence comes from Chrysochloris asiatica, assembly GCF_000296735.1. Lineage (NCBI taxonomy): Eukaryota > Metazoa > Chordata > Mammalia > Afrosoricida > Chrysochloridae > Chrysochloris > Chrysochloris asiatica. Next base: position 13,038,629 of record NW_006408578.1, read on the forward strand.
ATCAATGTATCTTTCATTGTACCAGTACCAAACTGTTTTGACCACTGTAGCCATGTAATAAATTTTGAAATCAGGGCGTAAGAGGCCTCCAAATTTATTCTTCTTCTTAAGCAGTGCTTTGCTTATCCTGGGTCTCTTTCCTTTCCATATAAAGTTTGTAATAGTTTTTTCTATCTAATGTTTCCAGAATGTCTTTGGAATCTGGATTGAGATTGCATTATATGTGTAAATTGTTTTAGACAGTATTGACATTTTCACAATGTTAAGTCTCCCTATCCAGGAGCATGGTACGTACTTACATTTTTGTAGGTCTGTTTTGGTTTCTTGTAGTAGTGTTTTGTAGTTTTCTTTGTCTAGGTCGTTTCTCTGGTTACATATATTCCTAGATATTTCATCCTTTGGTTGGCTAATGTAAATGGTATTGCTTTCCTAATGTCCTTTTCAGTGCTGTCATTATTGGTATAGAGGAATCCAACTGATTTTTGTATGTTGATCTTATACCCTGCCACTTTGCTGAATCTCCCAATGAGGTCTAGTAGTCTTTGGGGTTTTCTATGTATAGGATCATATCATCTGCAAATAGTTTTACTTCCTCTTTGCCAATTTGGATGCCTTTAATTGCCCTCTATTGCTGTATAGCTCTTGCTAAGACTTCCAGCCCAACTTTGAATAGGAGTGGTGATAAAGGGCATCCTTATCTTGTTCCTGTTCGCAGAGGGAAGGCTTTCAGTTTCTCTCCATTGATGTAGGCTGTGGTTTTGTATATATGCTCTTTTTTTTTTCTTGTAAAAAAAAGTTATTTATTGAGCAAAACATATACAGACAGATTATACTTCTTTCCAGTAACCATACAAAACAGGAATTATTATAATTTACAACTGCTGAAGGCTATTAACCTGCCCAAGGCCACAAAAATACTACAAAATAGCAATCTTAGTATTTGAATCAAGATTTATCTGGCTAATGGAAGTCCTGGTGTAGCACTGTAGAATCAGCACTGGACTGCGAACTACAAGGTCTGCAGTTCAAACCCACCAGCTGCTCTTTGGGTATGTTGTTGTTGTTAAGTGCCGTCGAGTCAGTTCTGACCCATAGCGACCCTGTACAGGGTTTCCAAGGGTGTAAATCTTTACGGGAGTAGAAAGCCTCATCTTTCTCCCGCGGAGCAGCTGGTAGTTTCAAACCGCTGACCTTAAGGTTCGCAGCCCGATTCGTAACCACTACGCTACCAGAGCTCCTTGGGTATATATGCTCTTAATTATGTTGACGAATTTCCCTTCAAACCTACTTTGTTGACTGTTTTTATTAGGAATGAATGTTGGATTTTGTCAAATGCCTTTTCTGCATCAATCGATATGAACATGTGGTTCTTTTCCTTTTTGTTATTTATATAGTGGATTACATTGATTTTTTTTTTTTTTTTTTTCTGACACTGAACCATCCTTGCATCCCTGGTATGAATTCTACTTTGCCATGATGTATTATTTATTTATTTATTTATTTATTTATTTATTTTTTGATGTGCTGCTGGATTCTGTTGGCTAGGATTTTGTTGAGCATTTTTGCATCTATGTTCATGAGGGACATTGGTCTATAGTTTTCTTTCTTAGTGACATCCTTCCCTGGTTTTGGTATGAGGGTTGTTTGCTTCATAAAATATATTAGGAAGTTTTTCATCCTCTATATTCTGAAATAATTTGAGTAGAATTGTTGTTGTTATGTGCCGTGGAGTCGGTTCCGACTGATAGAGACCCTATTTAGGGTTTCTGAGGCTGTAAATCTTTACGGTTGCAGAAAGCCTCATCTTTCTCCCGTGGAACAGCTGATAGTTTCAAAGTGCTGAACTTGCGGTTTGCAGCCTGATTTGTAACCACTAGGTATGGATTAACTGCTGCCATTATGGGATTTTGTGTGTGTGTGTGGTGCTGCTGCTTTCTTTGTTCTGCGTGTCTTCCTGTGCTGAGTTCATGGTTTCTGTGTTCTTTCTTTATGAGTTTTCTCATAGTTTTTATGTTTCCATATTCTTCTTGGGTTTTCATTTTCTTGGTATGTTGTGAAGTGTCAGTTTTCTTTGAGGTTACCTTACATTCCATTGACTTTTCCCTCCATTTAGTCTATTTTATCCTGTAATCTACCTGAACTCACCATACGGATCTCTGTTCCTATGTGTTACCTTCTTTCACACTGTAATTGTTTTGATCATCATAGACTAACCTCCCAGATCCTCTAAATTTGTTTTGTTCTGTTCTCGGCTCTTCCATTTGTTGATCTGAGTTCTGGGAGGTGCTGCCACATGTCAATCTCTGGTTGTTGTCTGTTCTTGTTGGTTCTCAGTCCACAGACCTCCCTTTAGGATGTTTTGTAGCGCAGGATTGCTTTTGGAAAAATCATTTCATTTCTGTTTATCCTGGAATGTTTTGATTACACCAACGTATTTAATTGACAGCTTTGCTAGGTAGAGGACTCTTGGTTGGCAATTTTTTCTGGGTTATATGTCTTCTCATTGCCTTCTTGCTGTTTCTGCTGAGAGTTCCGAGCCTCAATCTGACTTGCTTGCCTTTGTATGTATCACTTCTCTTTTCCCTAGCTGTTTCAGGATTGTCTCCTTATCTTTGATTTTAGAGAGCTTGATTATCATGTCTTGGTGATTTTCTTTTTGGGTCAATCTTTCCTGGGGTTCAATGAGCTTCCTGAATGCTTTCGCTTTTAAGGATGCTAAAGAAATCTTCTTCCAGTGCCTCTTCAACGATCTCCTCTATGGACTTGTGTGTTATTTTCAATAACCTCATATTCATGTAAAATTTGAACAGTAAACAAGGAAGACCACAGCAGAATTGATGCAATTAAAAAATTAAAAAAAAAAAAAAGAATTGATGTATATGAGTTATGGTGCTAGAGAACAGTAAATGTTGAAAGTACCATGCATGGACTGCCAAAAGAACAAACACGTCTGTATTGGAAGAAGTACAGCCAGAGTGCTCCTTGGAGGCCAGGATGGTCAAAATTCATCTCTCATATATCAGACGTATTGTCAGGAGGGACCAGTCACTGGAGAATGTTATCATGTTTGGTAAAGTGGAGGGCTGGAGAAAAAGGAAGGCTCCTAACAAGAGGGATTGGGTACAGTTGCAGGGCTACATTTTAGCAGGTGGCCTCTTGATTTCGGATTTAAAAATCTAAAGCTGCTTCCTATACCTGAACCCTAACACTCAATATAATCCAAATCCAATCAATCAAACCCTTCTTCCACACCTAATTCCATTGTCATTTCTATTTGTAACACACAATGGAATCTTGGCTTACAAGATTATCCTTTACTGGGATTACAAAACTCAAGACCATGATACTGCCATTTGGACATGAGATGCTTAATATTTAATGCCAAAGTTTCAAGTGAATGATACACTATACAACAGAACAATTTATAACACAAAGGAATGATTTACTGACACAACAATATGCTGAGTGGAAGAAGGCAGAGCACATAAGAGCACATATGGCATAATCACATTCACACGAATTCTAGAAATAATCTGATCAACAGTGACAAAAGGCAGATCTGTGAGTTTACATTTGTTTATATATATTGCCACCAAAAAGAATCGCTTTTTATAAAAGGCAGATCTGTAGTTGCCTAGGCTTGGGATTCAAGAAATTGACGGGGAAAAGGGGTTTCAGAGAACTTTTGGGGATGATGTAAATAGTCTATATTTTAATTTGGTAATGGTAAAATGGGGGTATAAATTTGTCAAAACTCAAGGGAACATACATTTAAAATGGGTTCACTTCTTTGCATATAAACAGTAAGGTTGATTTTTTTTTTTAATTACACTTTAATTTTCAGTTAACAAATGATAGCTCATTTTAAAAAATTAATGTACTATGGATAAAACTAAAGTTCTCCTTAACTACCATCCCAATCCTGGCCTCCACCCTTAATCTTTCCTACATAAATTCCAACCACCAAATAACCTGTTATGACTGTTATATGAATTCTTCAGTACCTTTAAAATTCATTTATAATCACAAAAGGTTGTATAATATTTTCCAACTGATACAAATAATAGTTATCTGTTAACTCAGTAATTTCATTGTTTGATCCACCCATGTTACTATAAATCCAAAATCAAATTCAATGCAATCAAGTTGATTCCAGCTCACAGAAACCCAATCAACAATATCCATGGCTGCAATCTTTATGGAAGCAGACTTCCATGGCTTTCCTTCCTGGAGCAGCTGGTGGGTTCAAACTGCAAACTTCTCAGTTAACAATCAAGCACTCATCAATTGCACACAAAGCTTCTTTCATGTTATAGAGAACTAACACTTCTTTTAATTCCAATGTAATAATCTATCCTATGATTATAATTTTATCTAGCCAGACCAATCCTCCTCTGGTAGCTATTTCAGTTGTTTTCTCCACAAATCACCAATGTATTCATAAATGGCAGAAGTCATCAGAGTGGGTATATAGATTCCAGGTGGTGTTCCAAGGATCCCATACCTTTATCTATATGGTTTAATGTTTAATAATAATAATGCTACTTGAGTGTTATTTTAGAAAAATCTTAAATCAGGAACTAGAATCAAACCATCTATTAAAATAAGGGAATAGTTCTAAGGCCTAGTTACATATTCATGGTTCGAGGCATAAGTGTTTATTGAAAAATAATGCTTTAAGCAACAAGCAGACCCACATGGCAAAGCAATCATCAAAATTTCAGAATATTGGTTACCATAGCATATGCATAATTAATACATGCAAACAGATAGTTTCTATATTTTTTGCTTTCTTCTTTTATGACTATGATGTCTTTCTCCATCCCTGAAATTAAAAGGGTTTAAAAAATATTGATTATGGATATTTTAATGTCAAAGCTATTATTAAAATAACTCAACATCAGCATAGTTTCATGAGACATACACCAGACATGTTAGCCAAGATTTTAATTGTGGGAAACAGGTATTTAACAAATAATTTGCCTTCTCAACATTCTTCACCTGTACAACTGAGACACTGGTAATGTTTACACCATTTTGTTCAACCAATTACCATTATACTTCCAAATTTTCCCATTACCCTTAACTCTTTGAGACTCAGTGCCCCAAAACAGTGAAGCCTACCCTACCTTCCTAAAAGTGACTTGTTGTTGTCATTGTGTGCCATGGAGTCACTTCTGACTCATAGCGGCCCTGTACAGGGTTCCCGAGGCTGTAAATCTTTACGGGAGCAGAAAGTCTCATCTTTCTTCCGCAGAACAGATAGTAGTTTCGATATGCTGACTTTGTGGCTCGCAGCCCGATTGGTAATCACTACGCTACCAGAGCTCCTTAAAAGTGACTTAGACTCCTAGTAATTGATTAGAGATATTGGAAACCTAATTTAGAGTAGGAAACACTAACAAACTTACAAGAAGTCAAAGACCACAATCTGGTAAAAGTTAAATTGTCTACGTTCATTATATAATATCATTGTAGAATCACGCTCGTATGAGACAAGCTTAAAAACAAGCAGAAAAATTTGGAACACTATGATCATTTTTCAGACAGACAGAAAAAGAGACAGAGAGGAGGAGGCACATGTGAAGTATCTTCAGGTAAGAATGACAGTGATTAGGAGCTGACCAGATGGCAAAGGAAGTAGTCTCTAAAACGACTCCTTGATTTTTGGCCTAGGTGATTAGATGGGTGGTCAACCCCATAATCAGGATAGAAGTGTTAGAAAAAGCAGAACAGATTGAAAAATTACAGTTAAGTTCAGTTAAACGTCTGATGAACTGAGATGCAGGAAGCTATGTCCAAGAAGCAGCTGGATATATATTATAGACCTTCTTGTTATTAAGTGCCACAGAGTCAGATTCACCAAAATTTATAGTTTAATATTAGTTCATATATCCTCAGGTAACAACTAGCAGAGATATTAACAAGTACAAAACTGACTGATAAGAAGCCCTATACATGTTTTAACTGAGGAACCAAAGAGGGAAAAAGAAAAAAATGAGAAAGAAGGAATAGGAGACAGGGATCTAAGCAAACACCTCTGACATCACTGCCTTCCTAGACCTGACTTTCATGTCCTGGTTAGAACACAAATGATACGAAAAAGTGAAACAAAATCAAACACATGCACATAGAACTGTTACTAGACCTATGCTTACTTCAACTGCACTAAGGGAAATCATAAAAATCTTTCTTCAACTATATTTATTCTATTTACCTTTACATACTCTTAGACTCTATACTCTCATTGTGTTTTACAACAAAAGGTTCTATTTTTCTTAAGAATTTAACATTGGCTTATGCAATGTTAGACTTACCTCTCTTTCCTTCTTCTTGAGTCCAAGTTTCTATCCTTATCTTTACTTTTCTTTCGTTTGTGTGGACTCCTACTCCGATTCCTTCTATGTCGTGAACATTCAGCATCCAAATAGCTTCCACCAGACTGCCACGAATCTGCTGACGCGGATCGCCTTTCTTCCTTCCTAAATCATAGAAAGTAGCACTGTTGTTGTTATGTGCTATGGAGTCGGTTCCGACTCATAGCAACCCTGTACAGGGTTTCCGAGGCTATAAATATTTAAGAGAGCAGAGAGAGCCTCATCTTTCTCCCACAGAACAGCTGGTAGTTTCGAACTGCTGACCTTGAGGTTCACAGCCGGACGTGTAACCACTACACACCAGAAAAAGTACCATTAGTTTAAGTCACTGGTTTCTAACATGCACACAAATACACATGCTGAAAGCTCAATATTCAACAGCATACCAGTAAGTCAGTTGCTGTCAAACAGACTTTGACTCATGGCAACCTGTATGTGTCAGAGTAGAATTATGATCCACCTGGTTTTCAGTGACTAATTATCTTTGAAGTGATTGCCAGATTTTTCTTCTGAGATGCCTCTTGATGAACCTGCACCTCCCCTTCCAACCTGTCAGCAGCTGAAGATGTTAAACATTTGCACCACCTGGGGACTCCATACTAATGATAGATAGGGCCTAAATTAATACATACAATCTCACACTCCATATAAAAGGACAGTCAAAATAACTATGCTCTTAGAAGAGCTGAGGCCAATTACAGGTAAGAGAACTAAAAAACAGAGACTATTTTCATCAATAATGACATACTTTATAGTTCCTTCCTCAGCTTTGTCTTGCTCTTCTTGCCACTGACTACTGAGTTCTTCCATGTGTACATTTATCACATCCCGAATCACCTTAGGAAGAGTTAAGCACAGAATTTCAGTTAAAGCAGTTCAAAAAATTAAGAAAACAAATCAAGAAAAAAAACATCCAACCAGTCATATATTACTAAGAGCTATGAAACAGTAGTCCTGGTGTGGTGCTGTGGGTTAACATGCTAGACTGCAAAGCCATATGAACTACAAATCAGGCAGTTCAAACTCACCAGCTGCTCCTTGGAAACCCTATACAGGGTCGCTATGGGTTGGAGTTGACTTGACAGCACTTAACAACACAACAGACTATGAAACATGTGTATAGTTAAGAAAACAACATTCAAATTGGAATATGAATGGTAGATGAAAATACCACACCAGAAAAGTCCACTGCCATTGACTTGACTCACAGAGACCCTGTATGAGGTTGTCTGTCTTTATGTGAGCAGTCTAATCTTCCTTCCATGGAGCAGCTGGTGGGCTTAAACTGCCGACCATGTAATTAGCAACCCTGTATTTATCCTACAATGCTATCATGTTAAATTTGTTGAAGCTGATAATAGTACTACTATTATGTAAGAAAATATCCTTATTCTTAGGAAATATATGCAAACTATTTAGGGATAATTTGCCTTTAAATCATTCAGGAAAAAAAACAACTTATGTATAGATAGAGGTCTGAAAACTGAAAGAGTACAAATTATATGCAAATGTTCCAAAAGGATCCAGTAAATAGGGCACTCAAGTGTTCTTTGTATTATAGTTTTGCATATTTAGGATTGAAATTATTTACAAGTCTTTGTTCATATAATTAAGTCAGAGATAATATGAAACTTTACTGTATTTCAGTACATGAATACAACATATTTATGTTTGTAGTCCATGTCATAAATACCTTCCCACTAAAAATGTTTTTCTTGCCCACTGACTCATACCACCAAGGACAGGGCTAACCACTAGGAAGACACACAGGGGATGAAAATACAAATGTATGCTTCTCTCATGCCTGACTAGTAAATTTTATCAGAAAGAAATAAGGGGGAGGTGGGCAGGGGTATGGAAGACAAAGAAAAATACTCTTTTAATGATATACACTATAGTTAGCCTAACTGCATTTCTTCTCTGCTCAACGAACTTTCAACAATTCCTTAAGTAAAATCAAGTAATATTCAAATCCCTTAACGTAACTTTCAAAGTACTCCATGATTCTACTACAAAATATAGACTGCAGCTTATTCTTGCAGGTATAGTTCATCAGAAGCTTTAAGCTCTAGTCATCCTGGGTAGCCAGCTTACTCTACAGAATATAGTTCTTCTGCCTGGAAAACCCTTATGTGCTATTACCTCTCTTCCAATATTCCTGTTGAACACCTAAGACACTTCAAGGTCCTGCCCAGGGAGTGACATAAATCACACACACATGATCTCAAATTCCCGCTTTAGCACTTCAAGATCGTGAGTTCCTTAAAGAATGCATGTTATTGGACATTGCTTCCACAAACCCTACCTAGTTGGGTCTATGCATAGACAACAGTTAATCAACAGACATTCCTTTACTCTTCCTGCCTGTCCCATTTCCATCAAACGCTACCTTCTCTATGAAACCTGTATCAATCTCTTCTTTACAAAGAAACCTCTTCTTCATCCTATTGTTGGTGAGTAGGTTCTGACTCATAGCAATCCAGTAAAGGGTTTACAAGGAGCAGTTGTTGAGTTTGAACCACTGACCTTATGGTTCAAACTGACTGTGTCGTGCAGTACATTATCCTGCAGCGTGACACCAGGACTCCTTTGGATTTTTAAACTTGCTGAGTTGATTGTGACTCATGGTGACACATGGTGAGCCCATGTGCTTCAGAACAGAATTGCACTCCATAGGGTTTTCATGGATGTAGCATTTCAGAAGTAGATCAACAGCCCTTTCTTTGGAGAAACCTCTGGGTGGCTTTGGACCACTAACCTTTTGGTTACTATTTGTGTCACCTTTTATATACCCCTTATCAGGGTGTTACACACAATAACTACATATTCATTAAATACTTGCTAAAATTTGTCAAAGTTCAAGTTCTGATTTACAGCAAACAACACACGGGCCTTGATGGAGGCTACAGTGGAGGTACAGTGAGGTTCGCCACAAGCCATACCACAGAATACCAGGCAAAACAGATCCAGGGCAGAACTCCAAAACTCGGAACCACCGAGATAGGAATATTTTAAAAGCTTGAAGGCTTATAGCTAGTGAAACTTGAAGCTAAAGTACAAAATCGCATACTTTTGAATCTGCCGGGCTCAGAGGCCCAGAGCGACATCTTGGGTGAGACCAAATGGCAAGACCAAGCGGGGGAGCAAAAACACCATGGAAAAACGCCACGGGAACTTTGGAGCAAAGGTGGATAACACACTTTGTCAAGTTTTGCTTTGTTCTGATTTTCTTTTTTTTTTTGGTATCTGGTCATTGGCACCTCCACGCACACTGTTTGCACACCTCCATTCTGGTGACTGGAGGGGGTGACTGAGCGAGTGGACACCCCCTCACCCTCACCACTGGTGGGTTCTTCTGCCACGCATGCACACAGATACTCAGCCCAAAAGCAGACCCTGGATGTTTTTTGTGTTTTTTTTTAAAATATGGGAAAGCCAGGACAGGGCTGTAGAGAGGGAAAGAGAGCTTAAAAACAAAACAGGCCAAAAATTAAATTAAAGCCTGAGGTATAGCATAACAACCAACAGTAACATCTTAAAATCTCTCAGGCAGCTTTGAAAACAAGAAGCTAAAGAGAGGACATTAAAGTCATAATAGGTGACAGAATTTTTCTTTTTTTCCTCTCCCTCCTCTCCCTTTTCTGTGATTATAGACTACAGTATTGAGTCTAGTTTTGTTTTGTTGTTGTTGTTGTTTGGTTTCTGTTTTTTTTTTGTTTTTGTTTTTGCTGGTGATGTTTTACACTCTACATTCTACCTTTGGGGAACTCTTCCTCTCCCTATATTACCCAAGAAGATACTGCAATTGCAGCCATATAGTCAAGCTACAATCACACTGTATAAAACACCAAAACCCAGGGAAGAACCAATACCAACTGTCATATACCAGGGAAGCAGACAACACCTGTGAAAGTTACTCTGAGTTAAGCAATACGAACAGTGAAAAGGGAAGCCCACATTCTGATCACATCTACCTGGAAGCAATCAGAAAGCATATAAAAAACAGAACACATACTCAACTATTAAGGCCACAGATAAACACTAAACATGTCCAAGAAGCAAAAGCAGATAACCGTACCAGCACATGTCCAGAAACAAGACAAAATGTCTCAGACAAATGACCTAGAGGTAGACCTGGACTCCATTCTGGAAGGAGGGCAGGCCTTGGAAATGCCTGAGAAGTAAGTCACAAAAATGATTATAAAATGTTTCAAAACACTTTACAATGGAGTTGAGAAAAATAGGGAAGAAGTCAGGAAAGTGCTACAGGAACAATCAAATAAGATAAATACAGCATTGGAAACAATTAAAAACCTACATAAAGAGGTCCAAACGATTAATAATAGAATATCAGAAATAGACAATACTCTGAAAGGGCAAAGGAGTAGAACACAAGAGATGGAAGGCAGAACCAGTGATCTAGAAGACAAATCTCTCAATTCCTCTAAGATAGAAGAGCAAACAGAAAAAAGGATGAAAAAGAAGATCTAAGATTCATGTTGGACAACATGAAGAGGAATAATTTAAGATTTATCAGCATTCCAGAACAAGAAGAATCAAACAAGTCCACAGAAGAAATAGTTGAAGAACTGCTGGAAGAAAATTTCCCTAACATCCTAAAAAGTTAAAAGATAAACATTCAAGAAGCGCAATGAACCCCAGGATAGATAGACTCCAAAAGAAAATCACCAAGACATATCATAATCAAGGTCTCCAAAATCAAAGATAAGGAGACACTCCTGAAAGCAGTTAGGGAAAAGAGAAGTGTTGCATACAATGACATGCAAGTCAGATTAAGTTCAGATCTCTAAGAAGAAACCATGCAAGCAATAAGGCAATGGGGAGACATATATAAAACCCTGAAAGAAAAAAATTGCCAACCAAGAATCCTTTATCCAGCAAAGCTATCAATCAAATAAGACAGTGTAATCAAAACATTCCATGATAAAAAGAAGCTAAGGGATTTTGCCAAAGCCAAGCCTGCCCTACAAAACATCATAAAGGGAGTTCTGTGGACTGAGAACCAACAAAACAGACAACAATCAGAGATTGATATACATGGCAGCACCTCCCAGAATTAAATCGACAGTACGAAGAGTCGAAAACAGAACAAAATACAAGAACGAACTCAGAGACTCTGGGAGAGGTCAGTCTATGATCAAAACAATTACAATGTAAAATGAGGTAAACACGTAGGAACAGAGACCTAGAAGTTGATAAGGTCAGGTAGATTACAGGTACAATGAAAGATACATAGATCAATGGAATAGAATCCAGAATCCAGAAATGAACCCATCTACATACAGTCAACTGATTTTTGACAAAACACCTAAATATATTGCATGGGGAGATGATAGTGTCTTCCACAGATGGTGCTGGCAGAACTGGAAAGCAATATGCAAAAGATTGAAACACCTTATACAAAACCTCACACCTTATACAAAAACCAACTCAACATGGATTAAAGACCTAAATGTGAATCCCAGAATTATGAACGCCATCAATGAAAAAATCGGGACAAATGTGAGGGCACTAATTCAGGGCATATACAGACTACCAAATATTTAGAAAACTACACAAACAAAAGTAGACAAAATAGATGAGTGGGACATACTAAAACCTAAAAATTTATGTGCATCAAAAGATTTCATCAGAAGAGTCAAAAGAGAACCCAAAGAATGGTGAAAAATCTTTTGCGATGACAAGTCAGACAAAGGATTTATTTCTAAAATATAGAGGAAACTACATCTCTACAAGGAAAATAACCCAATTTAAAAATAGGCATAGGACATGAACAGACACTTCACCAAGGAGGAGATCCAGGCAGCTAACAAACATATGAAGAAATATTCACGATCTCTAGCCACTGTTGTTGTTGTTAAGTGCCAAAGAATTGGTTCTGACCCATATCGATCCTATTAAGGGTTTCTAAGGAGCAGTTGGTGAGCTTCAACCACCGACCTTTCAAACGGCTTTGCAGTCTGGCGCATTAACCCACAGAGCCACTAGCCATTAGAGAGATGCAAATCAAAACAACAATGAGATATCATCTCACACCAGCAATAAAAGCAAAAATCAAAAGAGTAGAGGACAATAAATGCTGGAGGGGACGTGGAGAGACTGGGACACTCCTATATTGCTGGTGGGACTGCAAAATGTTCCAACCACTTTGGAAAGCAATATGGCACTTCTTCAGAAGGTTGTAAACAGAAATACCTTATGATCCAGCAATTCCTCTACTTCGTATTTACTCACAAGGAATACGAGCCACAACACAAGAAGATATATGCACATCAATGTTCATAGCAGCACTATGTACAATAGCAAAAAGATAGAGACCGCCAAAGTGCCTATCAAATGAAGAATGAATAAACAAACTGTGGTAAATACACACAATGGAATATTATGCTACCTTGAGGACATTATGCTGAGTGAAATTAGTCAGTCACAAAAGGAGAAATACTGCATAGGATCACTACTGTAAAAGACTGGTTGCTGGGATGTGGGAGGCAGAGTGAGGGGAGGGAGGGGAAGGTGGAGCACAGGGTAGAGAATAGACACAGAATAGTTTGGGTGCTGGGGAGGAGGGCAATACACAAGAAAGGGAAAGGGAATGGAAGAACCAAGAGGATGGGAGAACAGTTAAGCAGATTTGCATGGGCTAAGTGGGACAAAGGTAAAGAATAATGTATGCACAACCTTGGAACAACAGGGTTCTGGGATACAGGGAATGAGACATGGTTGGAATGGGGGAAAAGGGAGAAATAATGTTAAGATGCTTGGCTGTCTTTTGAATCTTGGTTTCCCTTGCATACCATCATAAAATAAGACACTGGAGGGGGAAAGAAAGGAATAGCCAAAAATATCACCATAGAAAGCTTTTAAGTCCGTCTTCTGCCTATAACTGAGTGGAATACCTAAAATGGGGCTACAATGTGCCCAGTCAAGGAGGCTTCCTGCAGAGCCTCTGTATTACATAAGACTATAATAGGTAGAATCCTGAAGAGCATCCAGAATCTTCAGAGGTGGGAAATTTCCACTTGAAAGGATGGGCAGACCAGGCTGGAGCAGTTGGAAGAACAGAAGATACTTCTTGAAAGAAAGGCCGACAGGAAAAATACAAAACCATTAATGGCAAACCAACTGATTACTACAAGAACAAACAAGTTGCTTGCCCAGGAGACATCAAGACAAGTAGTCGGGTATCCTCAGAGGAACCACCTTCCAAGACTAAGACTCAATGGAAATACACGCTCTGACTGGTGACCACGTTCATCACCGATAAAGGGAAGGGAAGGAAAAACATCAATGAAGCTGTGAGCTAAACCCTACAACGTTCAATAGACTGCTGTAAACCTGGGTGGAGACCTGCTTGGCCAGCAGTGTGGCAAGACCTGGGGACTTTGGGGCCCAAAGTCAGTGACATAGTCACAGAGGACTAGAGTGGAGAGTGAAGGACCCAGCTGATAAGAAGAGAGCATATGCACAAGAACACACACACTTGCAGATAATACCCACTTGACCTGGCTTCAATGACTGGCTGATCAGAGCTCAATTAGAAGAAGAAAGAAGAGGAAATAAAAGAGTAATCTGATCCAATCTGATGAACTTGACCTACACCTATGGATGCAGTAGCTCAAAAGAGGGAACAAATCTTTATAGCAAGGATCATCCCCACCCCCTTCATACACAGAGTTGACAGGGATGGGCAACTTGGACATTAGCTACCCAAAGTGGGGGGGCTACAAAAGTAAGAAGTGACTGGCTTACAAACTTTCATGAGGGAACCTAGATCCAGAGGGCACAGAGGAAGGTAGAATCTCCACTGAGTAGTATCTAATCTGTCCAGGTGGGAGGTGGGGCTGATGAAAGGAAATGTGGATAGGTTTCTTGTGATACAATAGTGAATAATTGTTATCAGGACTGACTGTTGAGGGTTGGAAATGTAAAGGTAGACGTTTTGTAGCAAGGAGGGGAGTGATTAACTTGCAGTCTAGGAGCGGAGGTCCCTAGGACCATCAAGGGAGAAGAGCAGAGAGCGGGACCCTACCCGGAGAAGCAGTGACGCCCAAGATGGAGGCAGAGATGACGACGTGGCAGGGGGAGCAGCTGGGGACTTTAGACCCAGAGAGGGAGAGGGGCTGTGTGCTGATGACCGCGGTCAGGCTTGCAGGGTATAACCTTTGGTTGGCTGATGATGCATGGAGGGGATTGTAACCATGGCAATGAAACGATTACGATAGGATGAATGTACAACTAATGTTCTCCCATGTAAACTATCACATAATTTACAATAAAACATTTATTAAAATAAAAGAACGAGATGGTATATATATATATATCATTACTGATGTACTTACGAATGAAAATATATATGAATTTTGCCTTCAAAATGCTCAAGTGTGGGAAGTAGAGTACGTAGTGAGTGGGAGCACAGATAAAACAACATAGACTAGGATGTTGGCTCCTCATACTGCTCGGATAGGTTTTTTTCTTACTGAATCCCAAAGACCACTTTAATGAATGAGTGAAGAACAGTTGAATGTTATCAGGGAATATGAACCAAGGAGTTGCACTTGCTGCTCCAATTTTCCTGTTCTTTTTCATCCTGGGATATCTGTAGGACCCATTTGGCAAGTGAACAGCATACTATTGTAAAAAGTCAGTCATGTTTAGCAAAAAAGGTGTTAACACAGAACCATTTCTACAAGACAGCTTCCAGTAAGTAAAGGATGGATGCATATCTGAATGCAAACAAGTAAAATGCAGTTTCTTTTCCATGATACACAGGAGAAACTGCACGGTCTCAGTGCTGACACTGTTCTCTATGCTTCTTTCTACTTCTGTCAGAAGAGCAAAGCTTGAATATGTGTGATATTTCCATTAATAAAAAGTTCATTTAAAAAGTATAAAGACTACTACCAGCAAGACATAAAATTGATTACTAGGTTATGAGTTCAAGAAACACCTGTGATGAATCAAAAAATATTTAAGGGACAATTAAAAATCTCGAAGTTCCAACAGTCCCAGCCCCAGAGCCCTTCTGGCAGGAAGAAGACTGAAGCACACACATCAATTTTACAAGAACATGAAAGCAACAGTTTTGAGAATGGTGCAGAACAAGGCAATGTTTCATTCTATTGTAAACAGGGGCCACTAAGAGTTGGAACTGACTCAACAGCACCTAACAATAACAAACAAACATCCATTAAATGACATTTGAAAACAAGTCTACATACATACTAACAGATTAAAGTATAAACCATTTATACCAAGTTATTTCATAAGCTCAAATATCTTAATAAAGTATGTGCAAAAACATACAGAATTTTGCACACAACAAAATAATGGTAAATGCCGTTGAATTAGTTCCAACTCACAGCAGTTCTGTATACTTGTTTTCAAGGCTGTTCCTATTTGCAGAAACAGAACACCTCATGTTTCTCCTATGGAGCAGCTGGTGGGCTCAAACCACCTACCTTTTATGTTCGTAGTCCAGTGATTATCCTATAGAGCCTTACTGAGCAATTTCTGTATTCAATGCATCATCATTTCAATCAACTCTCATAACAATTCTGCAATCTTTGTACTGTCACTATTTTAAAAAATCTTAAGAAGCTCAAGTATCTGACCCAAGTTAAATAGCCCACAATAAACAGTAGAACCAAAACCTCAAGCCCAGATCAATATAAAGTGAAAACCTATGTTTTCATCACTAATCAATACAACGTTCTCAAAAGTAGTAACTTTATAATAAGGTAAAACCTGTACACATAGGTTTCTGTGCTCTGAAAAGCCCTTTTCCTATAGGAATGGGTGGGTCTGAAAGTAACAGAGCAAATACACATTAAATATGGTCACCCTAAGGAGTTCTGGTAGCGTAGTGGTTACGAATTGGGCTGCTAATCTCATGGTCATCAGTTCAAAACTACCAGCTGTTCCGCGGGAGAAAGATGAGGCTTTCTGTTCCTGTAAAGATTTACAGCCTTGGAAATCCTATAAAAACAGGGTTGCTTATGAGTCAGAACTGACTCCAAGGCACATAACAACAACAAAGATGCTTTATTTCAGAAAGCCTTCAGCGAATTATGGAAATCCACAAAAGAGATTTAGAAAACTAAAGGCAAAGCTCTAGAAGATGATGTAAAACTTACCTCAGTATATGATTTCTTGGTTATGTGAACATTCTTAGCTCTATAGGACTGGCGCCGTCTTTTATAATCTCTCACTTCTGCCAGGATCTCAAGGTAAGATTTTGGACATTTTTGACTATTATCTAGTAAGAAAAGAAAATTGTTACATCCTTAGAGGTCTTCAGTTCTTACAAGTTAGTAGGTAGCAACATCACAGTCATCCCTGTTGCAATATAGCACACAATACAGAATATTCTACAACTTCCACAATATATAAATGAGTGGTATATAAGGAATCTTCAAAAAGTTATGGAAAATGGACATTATGAAAAAAATTGCATGGATTTCAAACAATTTTTACACCAAAATAAACTTGTACTAACTTGTTAAAATGTCTGAAAAGGATCTAGCTTGAGGCATTTAAGGATGAATTATCAGTTTGAAAAGAGCCCTTATCAAACCAAAGTGAACTTTGCTAAAAGCAAAACAACAAACATCAAACTTATGGTGAAGCATGGGTGGAAGAACAGTGAAATAAATCACTGACGCTTTAAGAAAAGTTTATGGAGACAATGCCGCAAATCAATCAGTATGTTCCATCTACATCAATTTGCAAGGAAAAGCTAATCTCGTGTGTCCTAATTGAAAAGGACACACAATTAAGAGCAGAAACAATAACCAATAGCATAGACACCTCAGAACTCCTGGTGTGAAGCTGTAGGATCAGTACTGGACTTTGAACCAAAAGGTCGGCAGTTCAAACCCACCAGCTGCTCCTCGTAAACCATGTACAGGGTCGCTATGAGTTGGAATTTTCACGACAGCATTTAACAATATAGACATCTCAACTGGTTCAGCTTGTCGTTAAATGCCGTTGAGTCCATTCAACTCATGTCGACCCTGTATAGGGTTTCCGCGGAGGGGCTGGTGAGTTTCAACCACAAACCTTATACAAATCTAACTGAGAAAAATTAGAATGGAACAAACTTTCTTCTTGATGGGTGCCAGAATGGTTGCACTCACATCAGCTGGAAACAAAAGCAAGGCTCTCAATGGAAACTTTAAACAAGTGGGAAAAAGATCCTGAAGCATTTCTTCAAAGAACTTTAACTGGCGATGAAACATTGCTTTATCAATCCAATCCTGAAGAAAAAGTTAACAGCCTCAAGCAAAGGCTACCAAGAAGTGAAAGTGGTCTAGTCAAAGCAAAAGTAGACCAATCAAGAGCAAGCTCACAACAAGTTTTCTGGAATGCACAAGGCATTTTGCGTGACTCTCTGGAGGGTCAAAGAACAGTAACATTTGTTTATGGTGGGGATGTTTGAGTTAGCCAACGCTCTAGCAGAGAAACACCCAGGAGACCTTCACTACATCCTGCCTCCACAAGACAATGCTCCTGCTCACTCCTTTCACCAAATAAGGGAAACTTTGCAAAAGGCATCCAACCTACAGTCCTGACTTGGCTCCTTCTGACTTCTTTTTATTTCCTAATCTTAAAAAAAAATCTTTAAAGATCACCCATTTTTCTCCAGTTGACAATGTAAAAAACTGCACTGACATGGCAAAATTCCCAGAATGCCTAGTTCTTTAGAATGGACTAAAAGGATGGTGTATCACTTACAAGTGTCTTGAACTTGGTGGAATCTATGCTTGACAAATAAAGTTTACATTTTTTATTTTTAATTCTAATTCCATTTTCCACAAACTTTTTGAATTCCCCTCATGTAAATGCTGTATCATTGCTTTTATCGGGTCATAAGACCAAAATAAACACACAAAAAACCTGTTGCAGTGGAGTCAATGCTGACTCAGCAATCCAACAAGACAGAGTAGAACGACCTCACAGTATCCACGGCTGTCAATCTTTACAACAGCAGATTGCCTCATCTTTCTCCTGTGGATGGTGGGATCATGCTGGATAGGCAGAGGCTGAACTACTATTCAACCAAACTATTGTTTGGTTGGTAGTTATGTGCCATGGAGTTGGTTCCAACTCATAGCAACCCTGTACAGGGTTTCCGAGGCTGTAAATCTTTACGGGAGCAGAAAGCCTCATCTTTCTCCCACGGAACAGCTGATAGTTTCGAACTGCTGACCTTGAGGTTCACAACCCGATTCGTAACCACTAGGCTACCAGAGCGCCTTATACTGTTGAGGTACATAAATTAAAGCAACAACACAATTATAAGTAACATTCTTACAGAAGGAAGATATGCTTAATATGAAAGTCGGACATCAAAAATGTTATGCACTTAAGTAAATCTTTATACATATATCAGATGATGCAAAAGTAATCCTTTTCAATTTGTTTTCAAAGTGGCTTGACAAATCATCTTAACTCAAAAGACACAAAGAAAATCGGGAAATGTAAAGCTATAATAATCATCTCAAACCTTGATTGACTTTAGCGGCCAAGTCTACAAAAAGATCACTGTCATTTTCAATGATTTGAGAACTGGAGCGTTTTTTCTTTGTTTCCTCAACTACAAAATCATAGATGGCAAGACGATCAGCTTGGGTTAAATCACAAACAAACCGTTTGTGATTCAGAGGAACATCAACAGGCACCGAAGAATAAATTCCTAAAGTAAAAATAAAACCACAAAAATAAACAATACATGAAGCAATGTGAACTTAAAATCTACTACTTAATTTTTAAGTATACACTTTAATGATGCAATATTAACACAAGTAATTTTTTTCATGTACTCTAAATGTACAAAAAAATGTACCCTCAAAAAACCTTTTGAGTGCAAATTTTTAAGAAGACTATGCCTAACATTACAAAAGTGGGTATTAATCTTATGTTTGTAAGTTTTCCCATAAAAGCTGAAAATTTTGCTTTTAAGAGTTAGAAGACACGTTACAACCTCTTCCCAAAATGAATTGTGAAATGAAAAACTGTGCTTCTAAAACCTGTCTTAACAGTAAGACATAAAGCTTGATTTTCAATACTCTTCCCATTTGTTCACTGACTTAGAACTGAGGATCCGAAACAAGCAGTAGGAATTTCAAAATTTCCTCAAACCAGAGAAACAGAATAATTTGAGATAAAATTCTTTTTAATTTCCTGAGAAAGAAGCAAATTAACTGAAAATAAGTTAACAGCACTGCCTCCCTCCCACCCCCAACAATCACAGAGGATTCTGAAATCTGCTCATTAATGAAAAAAAGTATATACAATACCTGGATATGATGTATTAAACACTGAAGAAAATTTTTGTTTTGAGATTCAAATTTTCTCAAAGAAACAAAATATACTTTTAACTGCAAACAAATCAATTTAATGATTCTTAATAGACTTCATTATTCAGTAATGTACACACAAACACAAAAAAACATGAGCTACTAAAAGAAAATCCTTTTAATTTTTGCTAGGCACCCTAAAGTATTAACAAGGTTCACAGAACAAAGTAAAATCAGTAGTTCTTTCCAAATACTTATTTGGTAAAGCTTAACCTCATTAACATCCTAAGTAAAGAATTGAACTGAGAGCATACCATGAACTAAGCACTTTATGGCCACTGATACTAGTCAAAGGGTTTTGAGTTAAGTGGCAAAGAGGGGTCCCCTCTTTCAGGTCAATCACTCTACTTTTGGTTGACACTAGGAAAAGTCCTTTTATACAGACAGGTATTAAAACACTAAGTTTTATAACATAAAAGTGAATTCACTCTGATAAGCCTAATTTCTTTTAATATAGGCTATAAAAATAGAGGAGAAAAAAAACAAAGATTAGACTACAATGATGCATTACATAAATCTTTGTCTATTCAATATTTTGAAACAGAGAAATATAATTTTTTCCTAAACATACTTTGGTGTTTTCTTTGATTTATTTCATCTGAAATTTCTTCATTAGGATACTTAAATTCCTTGAAACTCATCCAAAATTCCAAATCAAGCCTCTAATACTGTGACAACTATTAAAATAAAGTTTAGAAAGCTGAGTGATACTTTTAAAAGGATATCATTTGTAAAAAGGATACTGCATATCTTTAAATAAGGAGTACATTCAGGTTCCTAATTCCTCTTTATACTCACCCCAATTACTGAAAAAGAAGAAGTAGAAGAAAAATTAAACAACAAACTACATTCAAATCATTCAGAACATAGGTATGGATATAAACACTTAAATAATTTTACAATTCAATAAAATACAAAATGTCAAAACTCAAGTTTCTATATGATTTAGCAGTATAAGTGAATTGCTAGAGTCATAGTAACTGTAATCTTTTATACACTTTTTTAGTAATTTCAATTCTCATTTTTCCTTGCTAATCACTTTGACAACACAGGGTATCTTAAACATCTGTCATACAATGTTAGTAAGAAGTATTATTGCAGTTACAAATTCTGAAGTTAAAGCTGGAAGAATTCATACCGTGTCAATTCCCTAGCACCAAGATAAAGAAATTAAGGCCCTTAAGGCCTGTAGAAGTAAAATGATTTGCCCATGGTCTTGTAAGTGATAAAATATGTATCTAGAACCATTATATCCTCTTTCTTCACGGTTTGTTAATACTACACTGATCTTCCAATCATAGCCATGACTCAAATTTTCATCATGAAACTAAGTATAACAGTTTGAGTCGTTAATATTGAAGGAAAACAATATACCACTAAAAATAAAATGATTGTTTACGATTGATATTAGCATCTTGGTTATAAAAAAATCAACCAAAGAAACTGTATCTAAAAATAAGATCTGATGAGTTGTTCAAGTTTTCACAAAAGTCAATGGATTAAGAATTGTAATTCTGTACATTGACTTTAGATCTGATATCATGACTGATGAAATGACATGTTAACGTCATTAAAACAAAAACCCTTACATTTGAGAATATAACGAATATTAATTGAATGCAGACATGTAAAAGTTCCCTATTAGTCATTCTTCCTTAAAAGTAAATGCATCAACAAGAAAGAATACATTAAAAAGGTACAGGATCCTAGAGTACCAAAAACCAACTTAACCCACTGCCATCAAGTCAATTCCAACTCAAAGCAACTCTATAGGACAGACTAGAACTCCTTAGGGTTTCTGAGACATAAATCTTCATGAAAGCAGGCAGCCTCATCTTTCTCCTGTGGAACAGCTGTCTGGTTTGAACCACTGACCTTAGGTTAGCAATCAATTGCTTAACCCACTATGCCACCAGGGCTCCTGGTGGGGTTTAAAAATGTCAGTAGGCATATCTAACTAGTTAAAAGTCCAACTCCTTTAACTATATGTTGTTTTTAAGTATTATCAAGTCTGTTCCAATTCATACTGACCATGTTCGGCTGCTGGGTTTAAAACCACAGACCTTGCAGTTAGCAGCCCAGTGCTTATGATACAACTCCACACCAGGGGCCCCTCCCCCCCTTCAACTATTAACCCCTTGAAAAATAATCTGGTCTATACTGAACAGGAGGCAATAACAGGCTAAGAAAGGTTTGATTGATCAAGGTCAATAAGTCTCTCCAAGGTGATATGAATGTTTATTTCTTTAAGGAAAAATACTAGAATTTAGCTGACAGACACAAAAATGGGAGACTCAAAACAGGAAATTCAAGAAATGTACTTCTGTTTGTAACAGTCAATGTAATATAGACAGAAAAAGTGATTAAGGGAAAAGGTAATATGCATATTATTATAGGGGTTCAAAGAAGACAACTGGGGAATCCTTTTAACAGTCATGCTGTGGCTAAAAATTGTACTTAACTTCAAAAATCTAAACTCTAAACTCTACTCATTTGCTTCTATGCTTTTGATAGATTAGGCTTTCTTTCAATTTTCTAAAAGCACATGCTTAAAAATTCCAACCTAGTTTTCTGCTGAAATAAGTCCCAGGTAGAAATTCTAAACCCAGTCTAAAGCTGGACATGAAGAAATTCACAAACTCTGCAATTCTATGTAAGACTGCTTTTCTTCTGAGAAGAAAATCCCTAGTATACATGAGATTCTCAAAGAAGTCCAAGATCCAGAAAGACTAGAAACTCACTACAGGACAGCACTGAGAGCAATGTGGACTTTGATCTCTTCTAGTCGAATCCTTTCCTCGAGACAGGAAAGGCATTTTGAGACAGGAAAAATCTCAGGGCAAGATAAGGCACCCCAGTGAGACTTATTTACTAAAAAAAATTTTTTAGTTACATGACAATCTCACCTACTAAGTAACTTCAAAGCATGAGCCCCTAGCTAGGAGAGTGTCCTAGTGTGACTCTCATTTATTTAAGGGGAAAATATCAAATGATGTGAAAGTCAAGCAAATTAGCTTAACGTTAAAGGTAAAAGCTAACCTTTTCACATGTAGCTGGTTAAACAAGATTCTTTTTTTTGAAAAAAAATAGTAACTTACACTTGTGGGGAAAAATAATATAGTTCAAACTATGGCAACACTTACTCTGATGAGAATAATCACCATCTTTTCCATCTGTAGTTCTAGCGTGTTTAATTATCTGTAACTGTGAGTCTTTATCTGGAAAAAAATCCATAATATGAAACATCAATGGTCATAATTAAATTATTAACATCTTTACTGGTTTCCGATCTAAGTTCTTTGGACACACTGACAAATCTACAATCTTGAGACAAAAAACACAAATCCCTGCTGATGGGTTCTGAAAGGATTCTTTCAGATCTAAATGCAGCACAGTAAGTAACCCTCCTTCAAGCAGTTCAGAAAACACTACATTAGACAAGCAACAGCAGCACTACATTTGAGACCAACAAGAACTAATGTCTCCCGAATCTCAACTAAGTGTCAGATACTAGTAATATCACACACAAAAATAAATCACAAAGTCTTGCTACTAGGATTCCAGTTCACACATGCACAGATTTGTGCCAAACAAAACATGTTTAAATGTGTTTCTATGATCAGTGGATGCTGCAGACAAGTTCTCTCATTAATAAACTTGTCTTAGTCTAATTAAGGTACTTTCAAAAACAAAAAGATACTTTTTGTACCATGGAATAAAACAATTTTGAGATCAGAACTAAATAACTCATTTTTAACAAAGGTCAAGTGGACATCTTCCCAAATCACTGAAACTTTGCAACAAGTTTATAGGAATGCTACACACGAAACCACCAGCTGCTCCGCGGGAGAAAGATGAGGCTTTCTACTCCCGTAAAGATTTACACCCTCGGAAACCCTGTACAGGGTCGCTATGGGTCGGAACCGACTCGACGGCACTTAACAACAACCACCCACATAAAACAACAGTTTTTAAAGTCCATTATTTTGATAACTCAGAAATAAAACATTAATACCTATACTAAAATACTTTAAAATTATACTATTAATACTTACTCAAAGTAATTGAAGGTATATTCATATTCTCATAGAAGAAGTCAGAACTGTACATTTCATCCTGAATAGAAAAAAAAAAAATTATCATTTTTTTGAGTATTTTGATAATTGACATTAACAAAATCTTAAGTATTATTTGACTATTTCTTTCAAGTACCATCTATCCTCCAAATGAGGGCTATTATTTTATGTCAGAAAAACCTTACATTATACCTTCTAAAGGACTGGGAATTTATTAAAACACGAGTTATGACATATACATAGTATAATTACCTCCTCTTCTTTAGTATAGTCCAGTTTCCTCAATCTACACGATGCAACGTGCTTTGCTAAAGATGATTTCGGCATATGATGATTGGAATCATAAGGACAAATCACAACTTCATCCTATAAAAACCAAACAGAAAAAAAAAAGATGTGTACTATTTAAAGAAATAATTACACTATTAAACCTTGACTAAGAAGTACTATCCAGTTGCCTCTTCTTCAGCATCCCAGTCCATGTACATGGGTAAACACAAAACTCCCTCAAGTCCTCACCCCTTAGAGCCTATGTCCTTCAAAGCCTAACTGTCATCAACTTCACCTACCAGTCATTCCTTACCACTGCCACCATCATACCACTGAAACCACTGTTAGTAGGTCATGAACAATTGTACTGTGGCAAAGAATGAATCATAGTCCTTAAAATATCTGAACTTTTGGGATGTCCAAACTCAACTGTCCACTTCTGTCATTTTGATACATTCTTCATATTCTCTAATACCTTTCTGACTCCCTCTGCTTGGTGGTGGTTATGTGCCATGGAGTCAGTTCCGACTCATAGCGACCCTGTACAGGGTTTCCAAGGCTGTAAATCTTTACGGGAGCAGAAAGCCTCATCTTTCTCCCGCAGAACAGCTCGTAGTTTCAAACTGCTGACCCTGAGATTCACAGCATGATTAGTAACCACTACGCTACCAGAGCTCCCTCTGCTTGGTCTCCTTTAAAATTTGTCTTCCTTGCTCAACAGACTCCCTTTTAAATGTTAGTGTTAAACATGCAGGTCAAATCACACACTATATAGTACTCTACCCCCACTGCCACTTCTCTAGTCTTGGGTATATCTTTCCTGGATTACAACACCCATCCTAATTGTTCTCTTTACTTCCTTCCAGGCTTTCTGCTCTCTACTGCATTCTCCACACTATAGCTACTGTGAATCTTAGCTCTGCCACTTACTGGCTGTATAGACACGGACAAGATACTTAACCTCTCTTTACCTCCACTTCCTCATCAATAAAATGGGGATAACTGCAGAGGTACTAAGGTATTGTGATACAGAAATATACTGGGAAGATTAAGTTATATAAGAGTATATAGGCATAAAGCAATTAGAATAGAGCTTAGTATACATTATCAAAATCATTAAGTCGATTTCCGGCTCATTGCAATCTATTGAACAGAGCGGAACTGCCCCATAAGGTTCCCAAGACTGTTAATCTTTACAGAAACAAGCAATCTCATCTTTTTCCCTCAGAGCAGCTGGTGGATCCGAACCACCTAATTTGAGGTCAGTAACCCAATGCTTAACCCACTATGCCACCAGGGCTCCTTGTTAGCAGTTATTATTTTATTAAAGGGCGAATGATTATATGTCCTGGCTTAAATTACTCCACTACCTCCCCTACTAGGCTGACGAAGAATTTATGATCTGGTCCTAAACCACCATCATTCCCCTGCATCTCCACCCTCTGTTCTAGGCATCCTTAAGTACAGAACGGTTCCTGATCTGGGCTTTTACATCAGTTGTTAATACTTTTACTATGCTTCACCTAGTTAACTGTTATTGTTGTAAGTGCTATTGATCAGTTCTGACTCATAACTACCCTGTATAAGGTTTTCGAGGAGTAGCTTGTGAGTTTGAACCACTGACTTGCAGTTCAAACTGACCCTGAGGTCAAGTGCTTATCTGACTGAGCCACACCAGGAGCAGCTTAGAATTCACTTTGTGTAGAAAATCTTTGCTGTCCCACCTCAGGCAAAAATAATCTGTATTACAGTAATTCTAACCCACCCATTATAGATAGACTTGATCAGATTATAAGGTTTGTCCATGCGGTCCTTCTCACCACCGACAAGACAATGAGCTCTAAGAGGACAGGAAGTACAACTTTATTGTTCACTAAACTTCAATATTAAAACACTTGCATACAAAAATGAAAACTCATTAATCAGCTGGATAACACTTATTCTAGGAACTATGGATATCACGTACCAGGATTTTTAAACATAAACTCTTAAATATCAGTTATTGGCTTTGCAAAAATTAGAGGTAAACTCACAAATGTTTTTCAGAATTTGGGAATTTTACAGACATTTTAGAACAAGAGCATTAACAATTAAACAGAGACTGAGGAATCAGAATGTCTGCATGTGCTCTAAAAACAATTAGCATTAGCATGTTGCCACTGTTGCTGTTAGGTACATAGCAACCCTACACACAACAGAACAAAACACTGCCAAGTCCTGTGCCATCCTTACAATTGTTAAGCATGAGCCCATTGTTTCTGCCACTGTGTCAATCCATCTTGTTGAGGGTCTTCTTTTTTGCTGACCCCCTCACTTTACCAACCATTATAACCTTCTCCAGGGATTGGTCCCTCTTGAAAACATGTCCAAAGTCCAAGAGACAATGTCTCACCATGCAGGCTTCTAATGAGCACTTTGGCTGTACTTCTTCCAAGACAGATTTGTTTGTTCTGGAAGTCGATGGTACTTTCAATATTCTTTGCCCTAATTAAATACATCAGTTCTTCCATGGTCTTCCTTATTCACTGTCCAACTTCCACTTGCATGTGTTGTTGTGTGTGCTGTTCAGTCGGTTCCGACTCATAGCAACCCTGTATAGGGTTTCCAAAGTTTTTAAAAAATCTTTTCAAGACCAGAAAGCCTTATCTTTCTCCTCCCAAGAAGTGGCTTCAAATGTCAAAACTTAGGGTTTGTAGTCCAGTGCTTATCTTACAGAGCCACTGTGCTCCCTTCATATGCATATGAGATAACTGAAAATACTATGACTAGGGTCAAGCAGCTTCACTCAAGTGTGGCAACAATAGTGAGGTTGGCCCAGGATCAGGCAGTGAAGTTTCATTCTGCTGTGCATAGGGTCGCTATGAGTCAGTACCGACTTGAAGGTACCTAACAACAACAACAGGGTCGAGCATAAGGTGCTTTGCAGAACTAGCACTGGAATGGAAACCACAAGGTCAGAGGTTCAAGCTCAGCAGCCACTCTACTGGAAAACGATGAAGCTTTCTGCTCCCAAAAATATTTACAGCCTCAGAAACCCTATGAGTCACTATGAGGCAGAATCAACTCACTGAACTTAATAGGGTCAAGCATACTTAGTCTTCAAAATGACACCTTTGCTCTTTAACACTTAAAGAGGTCTTTTGCAACACATTTGTCTAATGTGGTACATCCTTTGATTTCCTGACTGCTGCTTCCAGGATCACTGATTGTAGGTCCAAGTAAAATGAAGTCACTGACAACTTCAAGCTTTTCACTATTTATAATGTTATTTACTAGCCCAGTTGTGAGGATTTTCATTTTCTTTACACTGAGATGCAATCCATAATGAAGGCTGTAGTCTTTGATCTTTACCAGTAAATATTTCAAATCCTCTTCCCTTCTAGCAAGCAGGGTTGTGTCACCTGGAAATCAAAGGTTGTTACTATGTTTTCTTCCATTATAATCCACACAGTCTTAAAATGCTTTTGTATAATCAATACAGCACAAACAAACATGTTTCTGGTGTTTTCTGCTTTCAGACAAGATGCTTCTTATGAGTACGACTTGAATTTCTGGCAGCTCATTATGGGCATACTGCTGCAAGTGTTTCTGAATTATCTTCAGCCAAATTTTACTTGTGTGTGACACTAATGATACTGTTCAATAATGTCTGCATTCCACTGGGTCATCTTTCTTTGGGATGGGAATAAACTTGGATCTCTTCCAACTGGTTATCCAAGTAGTTAGTTGTCTTCCATATTTCTTTGAATTAGGACGCACTGGATGAAAGCAATTAAATTATTAACATCTTAACTGTTTCCAATCCAAGCTCTCTAGGCACACTGATAAACCTTCAACAACCTTAGGATGAAAAAACATCCAAATCCCAGCCAAAAAACTCTGAATGCAAGATTTTTTCAGACCTAGCTACAGAGTAGTAAGTAACTCTGACTCTGTTGTTGTTGTTAAGTGCCATCAAGCCCGTTCTGGCTCATAGAGACCCTGTACAGGGTTTTGGAAGAGCAGCTGTTGAACTTGAACCACTGACCTAGCAGTTCAAAGCGACTTTGCAGTCCAGCTCATAACACACAGCGCAACTTAAATATAAAATTTAAAAAACATAATTAGGCATGCAGCAGAACCTGCTACATGTTTTAGCAACCAATTAATAGCTACGATTTCTGGAAGCTCAACTGTCAAGCATTAATCTAAGCATATCCTTTATATATACATATATACACATATACACACACACACACATTTATTGTTGTTGTTAGGTGCCATTGAGTCGGTACTGACTCACAGCGACCCTATGCACAGCAGAATGAAACAATGCCCGATCCTGGGCCAACCTCACTATTGTTGCCACGCTTGAGCCCATTGATGCTGCCACTTGGACCAATCTAACTCGCTGGGGGTCTTCGTCTTTTTTCTCTGATCCTCCACCTTACCAAACATGATATCTTTCTCCAGCTACTGGTCCCTCCTGACAATATGTCTGAAACATGAGAGACGAAGTTTGGCCATCCTGGCCTCCAAGGAGCACCCTGGCTGCAGTTCTTCCAACACAGACCTGTTGGTTCTATGGGCAGCCCATGGCACTTTCAATATTCTCCTCCAACACCAGAATTCAAAAGCATCATTTCTTCTACAGTCTTCCTTATTCACTGTCCAGCTTTCACATGCATATGTTATTGTTATGTGCCGTGGAGTCGATTCCGACTCATAGCGACCCTGCATAGGGTTTCCAAGGCTATAAATCTTTGCAGGAGCAGAAAGCCTCATCTTTCTCACACGGAACAGCTGGTAGTTTCAAACTGCTGACCTTGCGGCTTGCAGTCTGATTCGTAACCACCACACTCTACCAGAGCTACTTTCACATGCATATGAGGTTATTGAAAATACCATGGCTTGGGTCAGGTGCACCTTAGTTCTCAAGCTGACATATTTGCTCTTCAACACTTTAAAAAGGTCTTGTGCAGCAGATTTACCTAATGCAATACGTCGTTTGACTTCTTGACTGTTGCTTCCCTGAGTGTTGATAGTTGATCCAAGAATAAAGTCCTTGAGAACCTTCAATCTTTTCTCCTTTGATAAGAATGCTTAGTGGTCCAGTGGTGAGAATTTTTGTTCTCTTTACATTCAGATGTAATCCATACCGAAGGCTGTGCTCTTTGATCTTCATCAGTAAATGTAAATTTTAAGTCCTCTTCACTTTGAGCAACACTCACACACACACATGCATACATACACATGTGTATGTATATACATACCACTTAACCTATACACAGACATACTATTATCACCCCATTATATATAGTAAATTTTATGCAACAAACAGGTTAATTAGCTTGCTGAAAGTCACACATTTGTTAGTGACAAAACCAGGAATTGACTCAGGGCAGTCGGATTCCAAAGCCCGTCTTTTAATCGTTAAATACACTGAATACTTGAAACCCATTTCCCTCCTCGATCATAAATTCAGTCTGCGTTATACCCGTCTTTTTATTATGCCCAGAAGAAAGCCATCTGTCCCTTCTGTATAAAACGCGGCAGGGTTTCACTGTCTATTAATAATAGCGTAACCTCTAAATTCCAAATTAAGAGAACGGGTTTCTAATTAATCCTACATTCTCTTAAATACAAATCTCCTTCCTAACTCTTAAGTATGCTTATGAAGTCCCTCTTTAATTAAGTCACAAACAAACAGCAATGTCTGTATTAAGATACTTCTGAAATTCTAATCTAGTAACATTGTTGTTGTTAAGTACAGTGGAGTTGGAACCGACTCATAGCGACCCTGTACAGGGTTTCCGAGGCTGTAAATCTTTACGGGAGCAGAAAGCCTCAGCTTTCTCCCGCGGAACAGCTGGTAGTTTCGAAATGCTGACCTTGAGGTTCGCAGCCCGTTTCGTAACCACTACGTTACCAGAGCTCCTTAATCTTGTAACATTACTTAGTCAAAAGTAATTGAAGGCATATTCAGATCCTCACAGAAAAATTTACCGAATCGCTAAATAAACTCGGACCTGCCGTTCCCGTCTCACCCACCCGCTCTGCGGTTAACGCGCTGTACCGCAAGATCGGCGGTTCGAGTTGGCCCGCCGCTCCTCGGAGACCTCATTCTCAGTCGCTATGCGTCGGAACGGACTCTACGGCACTTAACAGGCGGCCCATGCCGCCCCAGCCCGGAGGAAAACCACCGGAGATCCCACGGCCTTCCCTCGGTGCACCCCATGCGGAATTCTCCTCAGCTCCAGCACGTCACCGGCCATGGCCCCCTAAAGCACCCCGCAGCCGCCTCACCTCCCCCGCCTCCTCTGCCCCGGCGTCCAGCTGATCCAGGCTCCAGCCAAGAGACGCCGTCACATCTTCCAGAGTACGGCAGCAACTCTCCACGAACTCACTCAGCTCCTCCTGCAGCCGCCGCCGCTCCTCCACCGGCAAAGGATCAGCCTCCATGGCCCTGATGAACGCAAGGAGGAAGTGGCAGAACTGAAGACGTCACGCACGGGTCTCTGGGAGCGCGTGGCCGGGGGGGGGGGGCGGCACAACAACACGTGACCGGAGCAGCCTATACGAAAGGATCCACCTGGAGAGGCAGGGAGCTGGCGTTTAGAGGGGCGTGTTTATTTCTGTTCTTGAATGCGCCTGCGCTCGACGTTTATTTTTATTTATCCACTGAGCTTTTGTAGAAAATAGCGTTTACTAGAAAAAAGTCTTAAGATAAACGGCATTGAGTATTTATTTATCCTTCTTCCATATAATTATTTGTTAACATTTTGCATGTTTTCTTTGTACTTGCAATGAAATATTTCACTCCGAAATACTTCTGGTGTGGCGCTGTAGGATAAGCGCGGGACTACAATGCAAGGAAGGAGCTCTGGAAGCGTAGTGGTTACGAATCGGCCTGGGAACCGCAAACTCAGCAGTTCGAAACTACCAGCTGTCCCGCGGGAGAAAGATGAGGCTTTCTGCTTCCATAAAGATTTACAGCCTCGGAAACCCTGTACAGAGTCGCTATGAGTCGGAGCTGACTCCCACAGCACTTAAAAACAGCATTCATTTCCTAAGAATAAGGACATTTTCCTACATACCATAACATATAAGCAAACCTAAGACAATTCATAATTCCATAATATCTAATGTTGGTAAGTGCTGATGAGTTGGTTCCAACTGATGGCGACCCAGTGCACAACAAAGCAAAGTACTACCAGATAGAACCCGTCGTGGCGGCCACTGTGTCAGTGTGTCTCATTAATGGTAAGGGTTTTCCTCTTTTCTGCTGTCCCCCTATTTTATCAAACACCATATCCTTCTCCAGGGACCGGTCCCTCATGATGACATGTCTAAAATACATGAGACAAAGTCTCTCCATCCTCGCTTCTAAGGATCTCTCATTTTTCTGGAGGTCTGTGGTTGTTGTTAAGTACCTTCAGTCCTTCTTACTCATAGTGACAACTGTTTGGGTTTCCAAGAAGCGGCTGGTGAGCTTGAACCACGACCTTGTTCAAATGATTTTGCAGTCAGCCATCCAGCGCATTAGCCCAAGGTCTGTGGTCCACCTAGTCAATATTCTCCACCAATACTTTTATTCAAATATCTAATATGCAGTTTATATTCAGGCTTCTTCAGTTGTCCCTCAAATGTCTTTTATAGTAGTTTTATTTTTTTAGACTATGATCTACATTTAGTTATTATGTCTTTTCATCCAAAAAATCACCTCTAGCCTCCACTTTTTTGTTGTTCTAATCACTGAATTTTATGAAGAGTCTCAGACAGTTGTTTTCTGAATTTGTCAGATTTTATCCCTGAGCAGGCAAGAACTACTTCCACATCAAGTGCTCTGACCCCAGACACTGTCTAGACCTCAAGTAACTCCATCTGGGATCTAGCTTTCTATCCCCTTACCCCTCACCCCCATCCCATGAACTCCTTGTCTGGCAGAGGGTGCCAACCCATACCAGGTACCCTACTTCCAGCAATTTTCTCAGGGTCCTGCTCCTATCCTTCTTCTCTTACTTTTTCTTCCCTTTTCTTTTCATTCCCTTGTCTTTTATCCTTTCTTTCTCTGCTTTTCTTTTTTCCCTTCCCTTAGTTCACCTTTTAATCTTTCTCTTAGTTTTTTCTTTACTATTCTCTTTTTCTTTTCTTCCCCCTCCCCAGTTTTGCTTCTTGTATTTTTCTCTTTCCTTGTTTTTCTTTTTCTTATTAATTATTAAATTCTTTTTTCTTGCTGTTTTTTTTCTTGTCTTTTCTTTTTGCTATTAGCTATTTTCTCTTTTTTTCTTGTTCTTGTCCCATCTGACAGTACCTACAAGGCCCAGCACACCCATACCTCCTACAGTTCCACTTACTGAACAAGGGACACTCTCCAAGACACACCAATATACAATCATTGATTAAATGCAAATACAATAGCACCCACAATGTCTCACAGAAAACATTTCGGTTCACAAAAACAAATGAGACAGTGCGGCTCAAACAAGTGACCTAACTACACAGCCAGAAGATTTTTTCTGAGGAAGAAATGGCATTGGAATTACTTAATAAGGAACTCAAAAGACTATTTAAGTTCCTTTAACAGATTGACAGAAAGATCAAGAAAAGTTGCAGATGAAAGCAAGGAGAACACAGAAAAAAACTTTAGAAGAATTCAGAAAAACACTACGAGAACAAATAGAGAAAATAAATGAAAAATTAGAAACAACACAAAAACAGCAAAAAGAAAGCCAGAAGATTAATACTAAAATTTCAGAAATAGATAATACACTGAAAGGACAAAGAAGTACACGTGAATCAATTGAAGCCCAAATTAGTGAGCTTGAAAACAAATCTCTCAATACAAATCTGCCAAAAGGAAAATCAGAAAAAATAACAACAACAAAAAAAAAATCCAAAGGAATTATAAGAATTATGCAGGACACCATCAAGAGGAATAACTTACGTACAACAGGAATTCCAGAACAAAAAGAGACCCCCCCTCAAAAAAAAGAAAAAAAGGCACAGAGAAAATTATCAAAGAGTGGGGGAAGAAATGGTCTCTAACATTATTTAAAGATGTGAAGATATGCATTCAAGAAGCTGAACAAACAAGATAGATGTGAAAAGAAAATCAGCATGACATAATCATAAATAAATTTTCCAAAATCAAAGACAAATAGAGAATCCTAAGAACAGCTTAGAAAAAAAATTAAAAGTTCTGTACAAAGCAGAACCAATTAAGACTATGCTCTGATTTTTCAGCAGAAACCATGCAAGCAAGATGGCAATGGATGGCAGATATAAAATTCTGAAAAAAAAAAAAAAAAAATGCCAACCAAGAATCATATGCCCAGCAAATTGTTCCCTAAAATATGATGGCAAAATTGGGACATTTCCAGATAAATAGATACTAAAGGAATCAGTAAAAACAAAACAAAACAGACTAACCTTCAAGAAATTCTAAAAGGAGTTATTTGGACAGAAAACCAACAATAGCAGACAACCTGAAATTAAAAAACATGCCAACATCACTCAGGAGTCATCCCAGATATAAAAATATCCATAATAAAACAAGATAAATGGAGAAAAGATTGAAGTTATCAAAGACCTCATTTTGTTTGGATCAACCATCAGCACTCATGGAAGCAGCAGTCAACAAATCAAATGATGTATTGCATTAGGCAAATCTGCTGTACAAGACCTCTTTAGAATGTTCAAGATCAAAGATGTAAGAGGACTAAGGTGTGCCTAACCCAACCCATTATATTTTCAATAGCCTCATATGCATTTGAACATTGGACAGTGAGTAAGGAAGTCCGTGGAAGAATTGATGCTTTTGAGTTATGGTGTTGGAGGAGAATATTAAAAGTACCATGGACTGCCTAAAGCACAAACCAATCTGTGCAGTCAGAATGTTCCTAGAAACCAGAATCTCCAGACTTCATCTGGCCTATTTCGGACATATTGTCAGGAGGGACCAGTCCCTAGAAAAGGACATCATGCTTGGTAAAGTGGAGGGTAGGGAAAAAAGAGGAAGCCCCTCAATGAGATGGATTGGCACAGTGGCAGCAGCAGTGATCTCAGATGTAGCACAATTGTGAGGTGGGCTTAGTGCTGAGTAGTGTTCCGTTCTGTTGTGCAGAGGGTCGCTATAAGTCGGTATGCTCTCGATGGCACCTAACAACAGCAACATGGTGAAACAAACCTATAATGCTGAAAATAGGGAACCAGAGATATCAATTTATAAAGAAGACAATTACAAAGTAAAAAGAGTAAATAATGTAGTTACAGAACTTTCAGATGGAGGGGAAGTCAAGTTGATTTCAAGATAGAACAGGGTGGTTTAAACTTGGGAAGAAATTAATACATATGTTACTTGGGTGAAGAGGAAGTCAATATACAATTGAATAGACGTGCAGGCTGAACAGTTGTGGGAAGGAGAGTAGGAGTATAACCACAAATAAATATGTAGGTTGGACAGAGAACATTTGCATATCGGTATTTACCTTTAATGCAAATATAGCCATGAACTTGGAAAAACATACAAAGGGCAAAGTTATGAAAACTTCTTACACATAACCAAACACTTTGAGGGAATGAGTTGCTGATCCTGGGGACTCAGGACCATAGTCTCAGAGGACACAAAGGTCCATTGGCATAACGTAGTCCATAAAGACAATGTTCTACATCCTAACTTGGTGAGTAGCAACTAGACTCTTAAAAGCTCATGAGTGTCAATCTAGGTGTTGATCTCTTCCAGTTAGGAGGAAAGAAGAGTGATGAAAATAGAAGACACATGGAAACAATTAGTCCGGCAGACTAATGGACCACTTGTGGAGCATCAGCCATCGCAACTCTGAGACCAGAAGAACTACCAAGTGCTCTGAAAGGGATCACATTAGCTAGTCCTGGATAGAGTGGGAGAAAATGTGGAACAAGACTCAAAACAGAGACCAGACTTACTAGCTGGATAGAAACTGGTGGAACTCTGAGA
Source organism: Chrysochloris asiatica (assembly GCF_000296735.1). Classification (NCBI taxonomy): domain Eukaryota; kingdom Metazoa; phylum Chordata; class Mammalia; order Afrosoricida; family Chrysochloridae; genus Chrysochloris; species Chrysochloris asiatica. The sequence goes on from NW_006408578.1 coordinate 13,073,688, forward strand.
TATGGCCCCCGGTTACCCTTCAGGTCTGTCACTGAACTCACCCCCATGGCTCAATTTTCAGTCAAGCAGTAGATAGGTATAGAGGGAGGACAACACTCTAGTGAGGTATGCACACCACAGAATGGTCATCCATTTGAGATCAAAAGGGCAGCATTTACCTAAGGACAAAATTCAGAAATGTGGAGAAGGAAGGATGAATGAGGAAGCATGAAACAGGGAGGAAGTGGGATGAATAACGTTACATGGAGGGGATTGCAACTGAATGTAAAACTGATGATCTGCTCTGTAGACCTTCACTCAATTTACAGTGAAAAGTTTTAAAATAGAGCCAGATACCAGGCTTACTGGTTAGATAGACAGTGGCTCTGAGTTACCCCTCAGGTTTGGACTGAACTCAATCCTATGGCTGTTATCAGCCAAACAACAGACAACAGGTCTTTAAAGTGGAACACTAACACTAGTGAAGTACACAGAAATTAGAAAAATCAATCAGTTGGGATCAAAAAAAGCAACATTCGCCCAACCACAAAATTCAAAAGGGTTAGGAAAGAAGGAATGGAAACAGGAAACATAAGGAGGAAATGGCCACATGATTTACATTCAGGAATTTGTAGTCAATGAGATAAAACAAAAGGTGCATAAATTGTTGAATGTAAAACTGATGATAAATAAAGTTCTCATTTTTTTTTTTTAAAGAATACTGCATTGAAGATTTTGTGTACTTCGTAATATATCCTTCTTAATACAGTCCATAGAAGATGTGTCTTTGAGTCTATTCCTAGTAAACCCGTTGCCATGGCAACTCCGTGTGTCAGAGAAGAACTGTGCTCTGTGGGGTTCTTAATGGCTGATGTTTTAGAGGTAGTTTGCCAGGCCTTTCTCACGAGGTAATTCTGGTTGGACTCTAACCTCCAACCTTTTGATCAGTTCATTAACACTTTGCACCCCCCAGGAATTTCCTCTTCTGGTGTGGTGCTGTGGGTCAATGCGCTAGACTGCAAAGTTGGTTTGAACTGCAAGGTTGGTGGGTGGTTCAAGCTCACCAGTCACTCCATGGAAACCGTCTGCAGGTTCGCTATGGGTCAGAACCAACTCAACAGCACTTAACAACATGAGGAATGCTAAGCTTGATTACTTTGTAAAAGCTATGTCTTCATCTCTACATTGTAATAGTCCACTTCTCCCTTGGTAACTGGTAAATAATCTGTGGGATGATCCCGTGAGGCCACATGAGGTAAATGGTAAATAATCTGTGGGATGATCCTGTGAGGCCACATGAACAACTTGTTTCCTAAAACCTTTCACATAATCCGTCCTGAGTCTACTTATTGTTACATTGTTGTGCTGATGGTTAGTTGCCATCAATTGGCACTTAAATAATAGAGCAAAACATTCAGTCTGTGCTACTTTATGATCAGTGTAGGGTTGAGTCCATTGTTTTATTGTTTCCATTGTTACCTTACCCCTTCATTGTTACATTGTTGTCAAGTGCCTTCCAATCAGTTCCCTGTATAGGGTTTTTGAGGAGGGACCCTGTTTTTGAGGAGCAGCTGGTGAGTTTGAATCATCAACCTTGTGGTTCAAACCAACTTTGAGGGTGAGTGCTTATCCTATGTCGCCAATTGTTACATTAGGAGTGGCAAATGATAATTCTCAAATACTGCCATGCCTTCTTAATTTATCAGCGGGCATTCTCCCCCTCCCATCTCCAATGTTTTGTTGTTTCACTATGAAATCAAGGGTATTTCAATACTATTGATTTAAGGCTTTTAAATTCCACATATTATACTCCACAACCATAAGTCTTGCTGGTGCTCAAATTATCACAAATTTGGCCAGTGGAAACCACTCTAAGCCACAAACAACTCCCTCTCTCCTTTGGTGTTTCCCCGTTGGTCCTGGAGTACATCCTTGTTTTGATGACCCAAGTTTACTTTGTATGTTTCCTGCCCAAGACTTGAAATGAGCTCTACCTTCTTTTTATTTCTCTGAATGGTTATACCTCTGGTCCCTTTGGGAAACTGAGAGGGGCCAAGAGTCTTTTCCCTTTTATATCATTTTTCATAATATGGACCTGATGCTAAATTTTTACTTTACTTTGTACTTGTTTCCACCAGATCAAGAAACTGTGGAGGACATTTTTGTGAACAACTCTTTCCAAAGACAAATAGCAGTTCTCATCATAAAGAATGGTGATACTGAGCATGCCAATAGCACCGTAATCAAGAGAAGTGGGTCAGTAGCTGCAAGCAGATGTGGGCTTAAAGGGCAAGTTCTGTAAGTAATTGATACACACTGTTCACATCATGAGGACCCTTACTGAAGCTGTAAATTTTATCCTTTTCTGTGGCTGCACCATGTATGGGAATGGGCATATCCCCCAACTCATCTCAGTGTCTAATGATAATTTTAGCAGCAGCTTGTATGGTGTTGAGTAAATTTACAAATTTACAAACCCTAGTTATTGTTTCAATCGGAGTAACTTCTCTTCATTGATGCTTGCGTGGCACTGCAGGATAATGCGCTGGACTGCAAAAGTCGGTTTGAACCACAAGGTTAGTGGTTTCAAACCCACCAGCCACTCCTTGGAAACCCTAGACAGGATCACAGTGATTCAGAACTGACTCCACAGCACTTAAATAAAACAAACAACCCTCTCCCTCCCTGCTACACAATCTCTTAAGGACTCCTGGTGTGGCGTTCTAGGATCAGCACTGGATGGGAACCACAAGGTTGGCAGTTCAAACCAACCAGCATTGGAGATGAGAAGGGGAATATGCTTGACCTGGATATGAAGGCACTTAAGAAACTCCATATGAGGTCGCTATCAGTCGGCATAGACTCGATGGCATACAATAACAACAACAATCTCTTAAACATCACTTCCTAAGTTAAGCATTAGCATGAGAAACTTCCTTTCTTTCTTTCCCCGAGTACCAAAAGTTGTCGGTAAATTGTTTTTTCTTCCTGTTATCTGATAAGGGCTATGTTTGCATACCATAAACACCATAGCTTCTGCCACAATGCATGACACACAATGGATCTCAATATCTGGTGGATGAAATTAATTCCAAGTTCTTATTGGGAAAGGGGATAAAGGGAAGAAATGAGTGCAGCAGAGGGAAATGACACATCCAATGGGGACTCAAAGTCTCAGCTGAAGTTCAGGGAGCATGGGGCTCACTTTCACCCTGAGTACCAAAAACTATTGATCTTTTTTTTTTTTCATTCTACATAATTGCACTTATTTTCTATCAATACAAAAAAATTTGTTTGATTGTATGATGCTCACATATGAAAGTTGTCTCCTTGATGGATTTATGTGTGTGGCTATGATGAAAGAGTCTTGCATCAGGGGGCTCATAAAGTCAGTGGATTCCTCACAGTAAGTAGCACAGTAAAAGACATAGGGGTGTTCAGTAACGTGGTGCTAATTCAGGAACAATTGTCTGAATTTCAAGTGTCTCTTTGTTCCTTACAGGCTTTTATCTCATTGTCCTTCAACAGACCTCCAGCATTCTTTAGGCATCACTTTTCATTGATTCAAGGATAATTCTTCCCAGAATAGGAGAGTAAGTCAAAAAGTATTGTTACTAGGGTTCCAGTTCATACATGCACTGATTTATTCCAAACAAAATGTGTTTAAACATGTCTCTGCAATCAATAGATGGCCAGGACAAGTTCTCAGTAATGCACTTGTCTTAGTCTCATTGGAGTATCTTCAAAAAAGAAAGGTCCAATCAAAACAGTGGCTTCCAAAAGGCTCTGCGGAAGCAATTAAACTAATGGTAGAGAGGTCAGCTCAGAAGGGAATGGCGACTGTTTTGGGGGATTCCCAAGGAGTCATCTTGATAAGAATTTTCTTGGACATGGGACAATCCCAAGAGCTTGTTATGAAGTTTTATGAAAATGGAAAACTGCACTGGTAAGAAAATGGCCCGGAAAGTCTTTGAGGAGAGCAAGAATTGTCCTATAAGAATTTTGTTGGGAAACCTTACCAATCCATCCCCACAGTCCTGAACTTGCCCCTTCAGACTTCTTTTCTGTTCCCCAAACTCAAAGAACATTTCAAAGGAACACAGTTTGATTCCTTAGAGCATATCAAAACTGCGACTCTGATGTGGTACAAATGAAACAGTGCAGAGAGAGATGGGAACACCATCTTCAGAAATGTATAGACCTTGATGGAGGATGTATCAAGGAATAATAGCTTTACATTTTGATACTTTTATTTAATAAAGGTTTCTGTGATTTGGCAGCAATATCTTCTGGCTTACCCTCATATACTAGAACTGGGTACTGACCTCAGAATTTCAAGCATCTCTTTACATGGGCTTCTTTCTCAAGCTTCTCAAGGAATGTTGAAAGAACCAAGAGTTCTAACAAGAATTCAAAGCTAAAATGCTTTCTAATGGTGTTCTTTAATAGGTATTGAGGACACAAATGGTTTTAGACATATATTAAACTAGATGAAAGCTGTTGTTAAATGTCCCTAGGTGCATGCTGTTGTTGTTGTTAAGTACCATGGAGTTGGTTCTGACTCATAGTGACCCTGCCCAGGGTTTCCGAGGCTGTAATTCTTTATGGGAGCAGAATGCCTCATCTTTCTCCCGCGGAACTGCTGGTAGTTTCAAACTGCTGACCTTGAGGTTAGCAGCCTGATTCGTAACCACTACGCTACCAGAGCTTCTTCCCTAGGTGCATGTTGTTGTTAAGTGCCTTCGAATCGGTTTTGATCCATAGCGACCCTGTACAGGGTTTCCGAGGGTGTAAATCCTTACGGGAGTAGAAAGCCTCATCTTTCTCCCGCGGAGTTGCTGGTAGTTTCGAACCGCTGACCTTAAGGTTCGCAGCCCGATTCGTAACCACTACGCTACCAGAGCATAAGCAGTATTAAATCAAACCACAAACATTTCAAAAGTCTAAAAGTTTATTGCCAGAATAGCAAACTTCATAAAGACACCTTTTAAAAAGTACATTGGCAATGATAAGCAAAATAAACAGAAAACTTTGACTAAACAAAAGCAAAGATCATTGCTGTCATGCACATACAGTCAAATGATACCAAACCAAAGAAGAACATTTGGAAGATGCGGGTTATACAATCCACATTAAAAACCTAAAGGAGACATTCCAAAACACTTGGGTTTTAGGGGGAAGGGAAACTTCTTAGTACAGAAAATGATAGCATTTAGATGAGAAACAGAATGATGACTAAAATAGTAATTATCCATTTTTTATCTCCAGTCTGCATTATCTGCCTACAAGAATTCAAGAAGAGATAGTCAAATATCTAAACACAGAAGGGAAGAAAGACATTCTGAGCTCAATTTGTATTATCCTTACAATTGATTACTATCTCATATATACTACATTCAAGGTGTATTATGTTAGTTAAGATAAGCTAAGAAGATCAAAAGCCAGAACGACCTTTACTATTTGATTTCAAATATGACTATATTTTTGTAAGCCAAGCAATATTACCCCTCCTACAAGCACTTTTTGATTACTAGCATTATTTAATAAAGTGAAAATTCATATAAAAGAAGTCAAGGTGTAGCAACCATTTCCAGCTGACCACTAATGCCCAATAGAACTAGTGCTAAATGAGTAAGAATAAGTGTAGGAAGAATTTCCTGTTGCATCAAAACTGCCCCTCCGGGACCCACTGCGGGAACCTGAGCGAGAGCCAGACCGAGAGCCCGAGCGGGAGCCAGACCGAGAGCCGGGGGCAGAAGACATGTTATAAGGGCTAGGCAAGCCTTTAGATGAAACTGAGGCTGCTTCCAGAAGGCGTAACCCCGTGATGTCTTCTACCATGGAGCGGTTCACGGCATCCTTGTATGATATTTTCAATTTGGTTTTGGGGCAGGTCAGGATTTTGGCATAACTGCTGGTGTCTTGCAGCCTCTGAGCTGCTCGGCCATCGATGAAGCCTTTTCTGATGGCTTCCTCAGTGCTTATCCTCCCATGCACTTCTGGGTCAACGAGACCGCCTGTAAGGTATTGGAACTCCAGGAAGCGCTGCCCTGCCTCATAAGGAAGCCACTTTTCTTTCACGGCCTCTGCTGCCGACATCTTCTTCTTTCCCTTCACCCCTTCAAAGCCAATGAAGGCTTTCTGCGCAGGTTTCAGCCTGGTGGCCATATCCTGGTCAATCAGACCCTGGGAGACGGCATCCTGGAGTAACAGCTTCTGACCAGTGGTTGGGTGGATGATGCCGCCTGTGCAGGCCTGAGCTTCCAGAAGCCTCTGGCCTGTGATGCTATCCACAATGCCTCGCTCTATACCTTCCGAAATGGAGATTTTCTCCAGGTTTTCTGTGTCAAAGATGGCCGCAATGGGGCTTGATTCCTCCAGGGGGTCAGACAGAGAGCTGCTCCTAATGGTTAAATTCCTGACACTAGATATGGTTGAAATCTTACTTACAGAATCATGCCGAGAACTGCTAAAAACATCATCGCTGACACCACCACCCAGGCCACTGCTGTTGCTATTTTTTAAGGAGATCATATCAGCAAATTGAGTGAGGCTGAGGCTACCAGACCGGTACTGCTCAAAAAACTTCCTGTCAACGAGGCCCTTGTCAATGGCATCCTGAATATCATACTGACCACCTGTTTTCCTATCTACCAGGACCACCCTGGTAGAGCCGTCAGATCCAGTGATGGTGATTTCTTCCCACTCGCATTCCTGCTCACACAGTTCTTTAAAAGTTTCGTAATCGATCAGGCCCTTCTTATAGGCCTCCTGAACAGACATCTCCTTGTTGGTTTCTGGGTCAACTATGACCACTCTACGCTTCCTGAGGGTATTCTTTTGGGATGTCTGCACCTGCTTCTTCTTTTCTTTCAGAGGCAGGAGACAGAGCCCTGTTTCCTCATCCTTAATGCATCTTTCCTTTAGCTGCAGATAGGTAAGGTTTTCTTCAGTATTAGGGTCAAAAAATCCCTTTGTATCATCGCTTGGATCTGAGAGAATCTCACTGAGCTCCTCGTTGAAATATCCCCTTTTGTAGGCCATGTCAACTGGTAAACGATGGCTCTCTTTGGGATCAATGATGCCCCCAGTTGCAATCTGGGCTTCTAACAAGCGAATGCCATGACCCTTTTCAATGAGCTCCTTGTTCATGGCTTGGAACAAAGAGATGATGTTGCCTGTCTCAGGATCATTGTACCCAGTGACAGCTCGCTCTGCCGACAAGAGCTTCTCTTTAAATTCAATGCCCACCAGACCTCTTTTATAGGCTTCTTCGACAGGTAACCTCAAATTGCTAACAGGATCCACTATAAAGCCAGTAGCAGCTTGGGCTTCAAGTAACTCCAGAGCAGTACCGGGTCGGACCAAGCCAATTTTCATGGCCTCGTAAATCCCAAGCTTCTGTTTTGTGGTCTCATTGTATATGCCTGCTATGCAGCTTGAACCCTGGAGGAAGTCCTTGATTCTCTCACCAACCTCATCATAAGAAATCTGCCCAGATTCAAGTTCATTTACAGTGGATGGTCTCAATATGCCAGAATTGACTAGCTCAGTGACGGTTACAGGTTGTCTAATTCCTTGGAAGGACATGCTTCTCTTCTGAACTGACAGCAAGAGCAGTCCAGTGTGGGGTTCGATTCTGCACCGTTCCTTCAGCTGCATGTAACTGACCTTCTTCTTGGTGATTGGATCCACAAAGTTTTTCTGACTGTCTCGGGGATCGTTCAGTGATCGATACAAATCCCTGTCAATCAGTCCACGGGCCAGGGCCACATCTTTTGGCAAAAAGACACTGTTGACAGGATCCACGACACCCCCAGACGCAATCTGGGCTTCCAACAGTCGCATTCCGGTTTCTCTATCAATCAGATTTTTCTTGATAGCCTCAGACACAGATACTGTCTTGCCTGAAAATGGATCATCAAAGCCCGTGATGGCTTTTTCTGCTGTGTATATCTGCTGACGGTCATCAAAATCAATAAGGTCCCGGGCAATGGCAGTGTCAACATTTAGCTTCTCATTCCTATGGGGGTCAATGATCCCACCAGTGGCTGCCTGCGCCTCCAGAAGCATGACTGTGGACTCTGGAGTGATTAATTTCTTTCTCTTGGCCTCAACCAAAGAATACTTGTCCTTAGGAGACGCAGAAGCTCCTGCAATAGCTCCTGCACCCCGTAGGAATGGTTGGATGTCGGATGCAACTTCTTCCACCGACTTCTTCCCCTTCATCAGCTTGTCCAAGGTCGTCTTGTCGATCAGTTGGCACTCATAGAGCTGCATGGCCGTCACCTTCTTCCTCAGCCCGTCGAACACCAGCTTCGAGGTGTCGACTGTCCACTCGTACTCGGTCTGGGTCTCCCGATGGGACCCATAGGGGCGCTGTCTGAGCTTGTCAATCTCTCTCTGCAGCCGGGAGCGCTCAGTCTCCAGCTGGGACTGTGTCTCCCTGGAAGAGTCCTCCAGCTTGCGCCTGCACCTCTCTTCAATCCTCTTGATCTCTGCCTGGAGTCTCTCAATCTCACTCCTCAGGCTGTTCTTCTCTCTCTCACTCTTTTCTCTCTCGGATTCAATCTTTCTAATGGCCTCCTCCTTGCGGGAATATTGTGTTTTCCACTGATTTAGGTCGTTCTGGATCTGCTGTTTCTCACACTCGAGGCGCTGCTTCACCCTGCTTTCTGCCTCCAGCGTTGTTTTTGCACGGTTCAGCTCATCTTCCAGCCTTTGCAGCCTTGCCTTATCTTGTTCCAGGACTTTGATTTTCACCAGGAGGCTCTCTCTTTCTTGTACCACCTGAGTACACTGACTTTTTGATTCCTGAATCCTGTTAGATGCCTGGAATTTAAAGAGAAAAGAAATGGGGAAAATAATGCTTTTATCACATCATATTACTTTCATAATTGCTACTTTTCCTCTCTTTTTAAAAAACAAAAACTGGTCTACTTATTTCCCCTTTCTATAGTTTCCTTGAATATACAAGGGAGCTTCAAAATGTTTGTGGAAACATGGACTTGAAAGATAATGGAATTTTCCCATAAACTTTTGGAAGCTCTCTTGTACTGTTGACTTGTTCGATTACAAATCATAGATAAAATTCTGTAAATCTATGTTGCCACTTTGATAAATGGCTTCATACTTACTTTTTTTTAAAATTTTTCCCATAGAAGGAACTAAGAGAAGTTATGACCTTGTTTTACTTGTGGTTTGAAAAAATATGGGGAATTTGCATCATACCTGCTAATATCTATAGTTTGCCTGTTTTAGCTATACTAGCATGCTTAATAAAACCAAACATATGGATCTAAGAAGGGATTCAAAAAGTTCATGGAAAAAAATTCCAGTATCTTTTAATTACATTTTTCCACAATCTTTTTGAGGAACCCTCATACACACCCCCCCCAACACCCAGCACCACACAAATATTGTCTATAGAAGTCAAATGTAGTAGAAGTTAATTTTAAATAAGAAAAGCTAGAGAAAAAAAAGAAATACATTTAGATAATGATGAAAAGAAAATAGAATAATGCATGCAGAAAAAAATCATCTAAGCAAGCAAGCCAACGTGATTTTAAAATTGCAGAGAAAACCGCTTTGTTAATTATCTGACTTTTAATTTAGAAAAATTTTAATTACAAACATTACATCAGGGCTCACTAAATAGGAGTTGTAGTCTAGAAAATAGAGCGGAACATTCAGCAGAAGTGATTTCAGACGTTACATGCATGCTAAAGTTCTTAAAAACAGATTATTTCAAAGCACTTGGCTGGATTATGATTTGTACTAGGTCAATAATTAAAAAAATAAAACACACTCTTGTAAGCATGCACTTAGGCAGCAAGAGCATAATTGAGATTAGCAGAGAAAAGAGTGAATTATTTCAGAGACAGGGAAGCCATGATCAAATATTTGTGAATACCTCTAATGCCTGCTTTTGGAATTTCTCAATTTCCTGTCTCAAATTTTCCCTCTCTCTCTGTAAATCGTTAATCAGTCCCTGCAGTTCCAGGGTCCGGTTGTTGCTGATTTGCAGCTGGCTCCTGAGTTCTGCAATGGTTGCGTTTTTGTCAGAGTCAGCTTCGCTGCGGCCCCTCCTCAGGTCGTCGTACTCCAGCCTCAGGTTCCTCAGCTCCTCCTCCAGCATCAGGTGCTCCTTGGTCAGGTTCTCCGTGAGCGACTGCAGCCGCTCGATTTCTATTTTGCTCTCATTTAAGCTCCGGCTCTTATCTTCTATGGCCTTCTGGAAGTGCTCATTCCTTACATGTGCCTGTTTGACGTTTTCTTGTTCCTGGAGCAGCTGCCGTCTCAGGGCTTCGAGCTCCGAGGCCAGCCTCCTTAGCTCCTCCTGTGTCTTCTGCTTGTCCCTCACGTGGCCATCCAGCACATCTCTCTGCTGCCGGAGGTCATCCTCACTCCTCTTTTTCACAATGGACGCCTCCTCCAGCTGCTGGGTCAGGCTGGTGACTTTGATCGCCTGCTCTTTCAAAGACCTCCTCATGCCCTCCAGTTCGTCCTCCAGCTTCTTCCTCTTGGTGGAGTCTTCTGAGGCTGTCCTTTTCAGCCGATTCAGCTCCTCTTCCGCTCTCTGCTTCTGCAGCTGTAAGTCTTTCAGTGAGCTCTGGAACCTCGTGATATCCTGGTCTTTCACGGTCCTCTCCTGTGAAATCCTCTCATAGTCAATTCTCAGGCGTGTGAGCTCTTGCTCCTGGACCTTCAGTTTGCTGATTGTCTCTGTTGCACTACTGTTGGCTTTCTGCAGATCATACTGGACCCTTTGCAATTTGGCATTTTCGTCTTCCAGGCACTTCCTTTCATTTGTTTCTGTTTCTATCAGCTGTTTTAATCTTTCTATCTCCTTGTTTTTATCCTGGATGGTTTTAGCAGCATCGTCTAGAGACTGCTTGTATCTCGTGCTCTCTTCACTTCGAATCTGTGTGACCTGGCGCAGCTCGATCTCCAGCTGCTGTTTCCTCTGTGACATCTCAGAGCCAGTGACCTTCTGCTGTTGCATGTTTTCTTCGACCCTCCTAAGGTTCTCTGTGGTCTGGGCTAGTGTGCTTTTAAGCCTCTTTATCTCCTCAGACAAGCTCCTGTTTTCTCTGGTGAGATTGTCGACTTGGGCTCGGTAACCGCTGGTGTCTTCTTCTTTCTGCATGGTGAGCTGGTGGATGGTGGTCTTGGTGATGTTGATTTCAGTCTCAAATTGGTTTTTTAAGCTGATGATCTCTTCATCGTAACTGTTTCTTACCTTAGCCAGTTCATTTTCATATTCCCAGCGGCGCTTAGCTTCCTCCTGAAACTCAACTTTGAGTCTCTCAATCTCTTTGTTTTTGTCCTGGATGGTCTTGGCCGCTTCCTCCAGGGACTGCTTGTGCCTGGCATTGTCCTCAGAGCGCTGCTGGATGATCTGCTTGAGTTCTATCTCCAGGTGCTGCTTCTTCTGCATTATCTCGGAACCGCAGGCCTTCTGCTGCAGGGCGTTCTCCTCCGCCCTCCTGCGCTGCTCCGTGGTCTGCAGGATGTTGTCATTCAGCCTCACAATCTCGTCCTTTAGGTCCCGATTTTCCCTTGAGAGTCTATCAAGCTGGTTTCTAAGGTTTTTGGAATCATCCTCCTTTTGCATGGATATCTCCTTGATGGTAGTCTTCGTAATGTTAATCTCGGTTTCAAACTTGTTCCTTAAATTACTCATCTCCTCATTATAATGGTTTCTTACCTTTGCCAGCTCATTCTCATATTCTCTCTTCCGGTTGCCCTCCTCCTGAAGAAGGACCCTCAACCTCTCTATCTCGTACTCCTTCTCCTTGATGGCTTTCTCAGACTCCAGTTTTTGCCAGCCAAGATTCTCCTTTTCACACTGCCTGGCTTTCTGCAGCTGGTCATAGTCGTTCTTCTGCTGGTCAAATCTGTCCTCCACAGTCTTTCTTCGTCTCTTCTCATCTTCAATCTCGTAAGTGAGCCTGGTGATTTTCTCATTGAGCTCTTTGATTTGGCCATAGCACTTGTCAAGGTTCTGTTTCGCCGACTTTCCATCCAGCTCAGCTTGCCTCTTCAGCTCCTCCAGGCTCACAAGCTTTGCTTTGAACTGGGAACACTCTGCCTGGTATTTCTGCAGGTTCTGATCCAGGAATTTGTTCTTATTGCAGTTTTCAGAGTTGGCGTCACGGGCCAGTCTGAGTTCCTCCTCCAAAACTTCAATCTTGGTATTTTTCAGCTGTAGAAGTAAAATCAGAAATTATGTTGAAAGAGAAACACCTCACATCACAAGACAAAGACAGTATTTTCCCCTTCTGGACCAATGTGCCCTCTCATTCCCCCATTTCTATTCACACACACACACACATGCACACAACACATACAGACACATATGATATGCAGACAGACAGACATACTCCCCCTATCACACACACACTCAGTTTCCACCATATACACTCCACCACTACATATATAAACACCAACTGCATGTACATGCAGACACATACATACAACCTACACGCAAACACATAAAGTGCGTTATAAGACAGAAACTACAAAAATTTAAGAATCTGGATTCTTGTCATAATTCTTTTAACTGTTTCTATTAATAATTTCCATTAACTATCACGATCTTAGAAAGCAATATATCATTTTTGGGTCTTAGTTTTCTAATCTTCAAAATGGAGTGTTTTTTCCAAAGATCAAAAGCTTTTGATTTTATGAATGCTGTCCCCTGATTTCAAAGTATAAAGTGTATTTCCATATAAACTCAACTATTAGAAAAGAGAAGTAAATTAAACAACCACCCTACATTAAAATATCAACTCCAACTAGTTCAGGATATTCTTATGCTTGATTCAAAACAAAGAATTAAAGCAAACTCCTTGGCCAGATATTAAGCAAAATGGTTTTATGGCAAAATACAGTAGCTGCAGTGTTTGAAGTATCACGTAAGTCCATTTAGAACAGTGTAATTGAACATGGGTCTAACTCCAGGCTTAACCCACAAACTATATCATTATTAAATGTTTAGGGAAAATATCGTTTTGCCAGTGTACATCCATATCCATGCTATAAAGGAGCTCTGGTAGCGTAGTGGTTACGAATCGGGCTGCGAACCTTAAGGTCAGCAGTTCGAAACTACCAGCCACTCCGCAGGAGAAAGATGAGGCTTTCTACTCCCGTAAAGATTTACACCCTTGGAAACCCTGTACAGGGTCGCCATGGGTCGGAACTGACTCGATGGCACTTCACATCAATAAGGTTTTATTCTATTTCATTTGATGCCCCAAGGAAATAAAGTAATAAATCACCTTCAGATCTTCCAAACTCTTCAACATCTCACTTAAGAATCTGTAATAATCTCCAGACCTTGTAAGTAGTTCTATGTATCGAGCATGCATGTCTGCAGCCTTAGAGAAAAGGGAAGAAAAGGATATTGGATTGAAAAACAGTCCTAATCAAGTTGACTTATTTTGTTTTCTAAAATAATAGTGAAATAATAATATAAAGAGCAAACTCCTTCATGTGTGCTAATTCCAAAATGTAGAAGTCCAACACAGCAAAGAGTTAAAAATACTGCATTCCATCCTCATGGCTCCAGACTGCTTCCCCTAAACCACCTGACAGGCCATGTCTCTGGCATCTTTGGAAAGACGTTGCCTTTTAGAAGCTTACATTTGTGTCACTTTGAGACATCTCCCTCACTAAACCCAGAAAATTAAGCTCAATTCTGCAAAGCTTTTAAGGTACCAATGACAGGTTCAGACTGATGAGCTCTTGCATCAATGACTCACACTGGGGCCCGGGGATGGAGGGTGGGGGAGTGCATAACCTGCTATTGAACCTTTTTGAATGGTTATTTATGAGGTGCAGAAAGCCAGCTGACTTTTCATTCAGGGATACTGGGAGTCAGATCCCCTGGGAGCCATGATGTAATTTATCTTGGTCAAGAGGTAAGGTTAATAAAGACTTTGGAAGATGGGAGCTCAGTGGAGCTTTCTGGTTGGAGCAGAGCACCCCTATGGGTGATGAAACTCTGCACTGGAATCCTCCCTCATCTTCCTGTATGTGTCTCACCCAATGCATATCTCTGTTCACATCCTGTTTGGTTATAATCAATCAGTATGGGATATTCTCCATGAACTCTGTGAGTTATTACAGGGAATCCTGAACCCACAGTGACAGTCAGCAGGGGCTAGCATCTGCCTATTTGGCAATCTGAAGGACTGTGTCCTTTTAACTTGTGTGCTCTGGTCTGGCCTGGGGTGGCCAGGGATGACAGAGAGAAGGGCTGGCTAGTCTGAAGTGGAAGAAGTAAAGCTTGCAACTGATACCCCCCCGACCCAGCCCCCAGTAGCTGGTGAGAAACAATACTGACGATAGAGTGGCTGGCAACAAGGTTGGAAAGGTGGGAAGGTGAGGACTGGATCCAGTTCCAAGTAGAAATTAGTCATATAGTTAGCAATAAAGTGGGATACTGCCCAACCTGCTCTTTGTGGTGCACAGCTGATGTAGTTAAAGTAATGGTCTATCATAAGGAATGGATTTCAGGGACTAGAGGGAGGTCAGGGAAGGAGACGTGGGGGGGGGGGGGGGGGGGGGAGGCAGCAGCAACGGCAGAGTTTAAAAGATATGCAATGACATATATGAACACATACATACCTCTTGCATAATCACCCCTGAAGGGGACTGAACCATAGTTCTCTTGATAGGTATGTTAAGTAGAGTTTCCAGTCCTGAGGTGTATGATGCAAGTTGCAGTTCATAATCCTGCAAAGTAGTAACGTTAAAGGAAAACATTCTTAAAAGACTTTAAATGACAGCTAAGATTCCACACTTATAAATCAGCAAGCTGTATTTCTAATGACCAAGGCCAAAGCTATTGTGAACCTGCTTGGTGTCCCAGCTGCTAAATATCACATCTTCATATGCTGATGTGGTATTTCTGTATATGCAGCTAGCTGAAAGAGTAAAGATCACTCACTCCCTTGGATATTGGCCAATTTGTAATGTATGCAAGTAAATGGATAAACTTTCATGGCTTATTCAAGACAAAATACGTCAAAGCCATAATCATTATGCTCAAGAAGTTGAGAAATCTTTCAAGTAAGTGACTGAGTAAACAGCCCGGCTAATAATACTCCTGATGAAATATGAATGCTTGATGAAACCAACATACCTTAATTGAATTTGCACAAAGTTCGGAAATTTTTTGTACTTCTTCTGATTTGTCTCGTTTGCCACATATTTCATTGTGCAAGTTCTGTACAAAAAATACATACATATAAATGTTAGTTCATGAATATCTTAAACATTACTTGGCTTTTCAACTACTGTTGCTTTGTGCCTCAGTTTGCTGCTACATACGCTTAAAATAAAGGAGCTCTGGTAGCGTAGTGGCTACGAATCGGGCTGCGAACCTTAAGGTCAGCGGTTTGAAACTACTGGCTGCTCCGCGGGAGAAAGATGAGGCTTTCTACTCCCGTAAAGATTTACACCCTTGGAAACCCTGTACAGGGTCGCTATGGGTCGGAACCGACTCGACGGCACTTAACAACAACAACAACAACGCTAACTTCATAACATTACAGACAAATCTTAAAAGATAAGCTTTTTTTTCACTCAGAAAAATAAAAACCTTTAACTTCTTATTATCTAAGAGTTTACTTCCTAGTTAGCACTGCTTTCTGGTCTTAGCCATCCCAGTTTCCAAGGATATTTTATGACAGCATGCGAGGAACAACATTTTCAAGTACATAATTGCAGTTCTTTGTAAATATTTCCATTGTTTGTCCTCTTTAAGCGTCTACAAGTTGAACCAATAGTATTATATGAGAATTATTTCTAACCTATTGTTTCCTCTGTGAAAACCAGAAGAAAATACAGTTTATATTCAATCTCAAAACGGTGATGGAATGACAAATTGTCTTATACCTTCTGCTCATTCAAAAATCTCATGACGGTATTGGAATCACCAAATTTCATGGATTCTAAGGAATCCTGGCGACGTTTGGCATCGTACATCCACTTGCAGAAAGCCTGATAGTTATCACGGTAATTCCTCAGTTGCTTGATCTGTTTCTCCAGGTCCCACAATCTGAGGAAAACAGATACAATACAATTATGAAAGTACTGCTAGTGTTCATCAAACTATATTAACATAGAGTTAACATGTTGTTGTTAAGTGCCACCAACTCATTGCATCCAAGGAGCGGCTGGTGGGTTAGCAGTCCAGTGCTTACCCTACAGTGCCACACCAGGACTTTATCTGACGCAGCGATTCCACTACAAGAGGACTGAAATATATGCCCACACAAAATCTCATACATGAATGTTCATGACAGCATTAATTCTGACAGCTGAAAAGTGGAAATAACTCAAATGTCCATCAATCTATGAAACAGGTAACAGGGAGGAACTGTCAATGGGTACAGAGTTTGTTTTGGGTGATGAAGATGTTCTAGAATACATTATGGTGATGGCTTTGCAACTGCAGATATAGTAAAAACTACTGAATTGCAAGCTTCAAGTGAGTAGATTTTATAGCATGAGAATTACATGCCAATAAAGATGCTTTTTTTTCAAAAAGCACTGTCAGTAAAATGGACTACAAGCAAAGCAGTTTGGGAGATTTTTTTTAAGCTCCTATTTGCTATAAGGCGTTCCTTTTTTATATAAGATTTCATTTTTATAAGGTTTTGATAACACTAACTCATTCCCACAGTCATAACAGGAGTTAATGGGACACAAAATGCATGCTAAATAGCTTGCACCATTTCTCTAAGGATAGCACCTAGCTCATGTTGGTTCTGCCTTGGCTATTTTCATGTACTGTCTTTCCATGTCAAATAAAGCTGGTTATAGACAGTCCCTGAAAGAAGCATCTATTATGCCTACCTGTAAAACCAGTTGCTGTTGAGTTGACTCAAACTTGTAGGGACCCCATGTGTGTCAGAGCAGAAAAGTGCTATCTAAGGGTTTCAAAGGCTGATTTATCAGAAGCAAATCACTAGGCCCTTCTTCCCAGGTGCATCCAAGTGGACTCAAACCACCAAGCTTCAGGTTAGCAGCTGAGCATGTTAACCACTGGCAGCACCCAGGGACACCTAGGATGCAGATATTATATACAAAACCAAGCCATTCCTTTTTGTAGTCACCACTTCAAAAGCACGGCTTGGGAACAATCAGATGGGAGGAAAATAAGGGAGGAGGCTGGCTCACCTGTAGTCTATCTGTTTGTCTATTCTTTGCCAGCGATCAGTCAGCTGTGTGACCTTTTCACTAAACTTTCCAAGCTCTAAGTCATACAGTGGGTATTGCTGGGAAGTCTGGGAGTGGATTTGCTGGGCTTTCTGCAGCTCTGTCTTCATGGTGGCCAGCAGGGACTTCTTCAAATTCAGGTCATTTTTTATTTTCTGCAAAAGACATTAAATGAGTACAAAGTAATCTCTTTTCTCATCTTGTGCTACAGTGCGAATCCCCACTACCAACAAAAAAGATGATAAAACTCTGAATATTTGTATTTTCAGGTGATGAGAATCGATTCAGGAAAATAAATGTACTGATGGCTTTTTCCAATATTTGTCCCATATGAGGTCCCTTGTGCTACCGTGTTCAAAAGGAACTCGATATGTAAATTAGTTTGGGAATCGCTACATATTAGATTCCATTTTTTAATAAATACAATGTGTGTTAACACATTAAAAGTTTTGAGAAGTCTTACAGTTTAAAAAACCAATGTAAGTAACTATGTATAATTCAGCATTCCTGAAAGGAATTTCACTAATTTCACATAGTTCCTGCTCTGGAAAACAGTGTCCAAAAAGTACTGATATCACCCATGTATGGCTAATAAAACCCACCTACCCTCTAAGTTCAGGAAGCGAGTCTTTATAATGGGAAGTTGAACCCTGCGTTACTTCCTGCAAACAAGGTCGCTCTATTGGCAACCTCCCAGTTACCTTGAGTCCACAGCGGTAGGCTTCCACTTTATCCAGATCCAGGCAGACCGTTTCCTCTTCCGTGAGTCTGGCTTCATAAACCTTTAGCATGTCTTCTGTCTGAAGGAGAGCCTGGAGAAGTGCTCTCACGGTGCATAAGCTGGAAGAGCAAAGGAGGCAGATAAGATAGGTGGTAATATACTTGGAATGCAAACGGCTGCCTCTTGGCACAATTAACCAAAGAGAACAACATTTACACACATGAAATTATTTTGTCTAGTCTATTTAAGCTAAGGTGTGATGGTTTTATATTTTTTTGACTCCATCATAATTCAAACCACCATGCCACATTTACTTAAAAATTCTAAAATTCTGGCCTTGAGAGTATAACTTACTTCTGAGATGCACTAGATTTCAAATAGTAGAATTCATACCCTAGACAAGAAGAGACACTCTCAAGACCACAGAATAATGTAAGCAAACCTCTAAAAAGAAAAACTAAGTCAAGATCTCTAGTCCACCAAGCATTATGTTGTTACTGTTCAAAGCTGTATGGACTCATAGTGACCCTGTATAGGGTTTCCAAGAAATTGCTGGTGGGTTTGAATCACTGGCCTTGTGGTTAGCAGTCCAGTGTTTATCCTATAGTGCCATACCAGGACTCATACCAAGTATATAAATCCAATTAAATATAATAAACTGTAGTTTAAGAAAAGCAACATACATGATTAGCATTAGTTGTGTTTACCTATTTAAGTAGCCGTCTGTAACACCATTGATATTTTCCAGTTTTTGAAACAGTCCAAATACCTCATTCTGTAAATAGCAATATTTTTCAGAACCTCTGAAGTTAGCTAGCATGTCTTTAAGTTGGTTGAGAAGTTCGGCAATCGCTTGTGAATCATTCTGCACACTCTGCCAAAAAAAAAAAAAGAGGGACGATTTCTCTGATTAATTATTCTATGTGGTTCTTTATAATCAAGGTACTCTTAAAAGTCCAGTATTGAAAGCAGGGACTCAAACAGACCTGGTGCACAATTTCACTGTAGAATTATTCACAATAACAAAAAGGCAGAAACAACTCAGTGTATACTAACAAATGAATGGATAAACAAAATGTGGTGTACTCATGCAATGGATTATTAATTAGCCATAAAGAAAAATAAAGTGCTGATACATGCTATGTCACGGACAAACCTTAAAAACATGCTGAGTGAAATAAACCCAACACAAAAGAAGGAATATAATCTACAACCCTAGTTTTATGAAATATCCAGAATCCAAGGAGCCCTGGTGGTTCAATGGGTAGCAGTTTGGGCCCACCAGCTGCCCTGCAGGAGAAAGCTGTAGCAGTTTGCTCCCATAAAATGTACAGCCTTGGAAATTTATGACATAATTCTACTTTGTCTTATTGGGTTGTTCTGAGTCAGAACTGTTGTTGTTGTTAAGTGCCGTGGAGTCGGTTCCAACTCATAGCAACCTTGTAAAGGGTTTCCGAGGCTGTAAATCTTTATGGGAGCAGAAAGCCTCATCTTTCTCCCGTGGGACAGCTGGTAGTTTTGAACTGCTGACCTTGCGGTTCACAGCCTGATTCATAACCACTACACTACCAGAGCTCCTTCGCTACCAGGAGTCAGAACTAGACGGCAGTAAACGCGTTAGAATGCAAACACAAATGCAAAGAACCAAAAACTAGATAAGTAGTTATCTGGGGCTGGGAGAGGAGGGGCTGGGAGTTATTGCTTAAGAGGGACAAAGTTCTGTTTGAGATAACCAAAAATTTTTAGAAAATAGATGGTTGCACAACATTATGAATACAATAAATGCCACTGAAATACACGCATAATAAAGGTCAAAAGGGCAAATTGTATGTTTTATCACAAGTTAAAAAATAAGTAAATATAAAAGATTCAACAAATAGACAATTACTTTATCATGTCCTTTCAGGAAGCCTTCTTAACAACTGTGTATAAGTGTTGTATATATAACAGTTGTTATTAAATGTCATCTAGACAGTTCTGACCCACAGCGACCCTGTAGACGGTTTCTGAGAAGTGGCTGGTGAGCGTGACCTGCTGACCTTGTGGTTCAAACTGGCTTTCTCTCTCTCGCTCTCTCTATCTATATATATAGATATAGATAGGTAGATCTATCTATCTATTTATCTATATGTGTGTGTATATTTATACAGAGAGATATTCTAATGCCGCGCCTAGGTTTGTATGAACGGAAAAGATCCCTGGATTAAAGAGTTGAAAATCTTGGTCTGTAGTTACAACTCTTCAATGGCTTTGAGATCCTAGTCCATCAAATCTTACCATGTCAGTTTCTTATGTACCCATATCATTGGCATTTTAGGCAGATGACAAATTAATGTTATGGAAACACTTTGCCATCGGCACAATACTAACTCATACAAACAAAAAACATCATGGTGTATTTCACCAACACACAAACCAGCAGCAAAGATGCTTTAATCCACAGCCTGGTAACCTTCTATAAATTTGGAAGTACAAGGGGGCTCCAGAATATTTATAGAGAAAAATCTGTTATCTTTTCATTCCATTTCTCTACAAACTTTTGATGCCTCCAGTATGTGAATGAAAAATTGAAATCCTGCCAGAGCCTATTTTCTTGAAAATTAATTTCTTATGACTAAAAATAGTTATACCAGGAAGTTTTTTATTTGTTCACTGATAAATATACATACACTTGGAATCTGGCAAAATATCCGTCCTGATGTGGTGCTGTGGGTTAACGTGCCAGACTCCAAAGCTGTTTGAATTGCAAGGTTGGTGGTTCAATCTCACCACCTGCTCCTCTGAAACCCTATACAAGGTCGCTATGGGTTGGAACTGACTCGACGGCACTTCAAAAAAAACCACCACCCACCTTCAGCTCATTTATCTTCACTGTGATGTGGTGTGAAGACCCTTGGTCAGCCAGGAGGGTGCTTTTCAGGGACATTCGGCCCTCACAATGCTCCATCTGCCTGCGGATCTTCTGAAGCTCCATCAGTATCCATGTTTCCTGCTTGTCATTCTCTCTGTTGTTTTCAATGACTTTATTATGGTTGAGGTCTTGGCAGGATCCAACGTGAGTGATTTCAGTTGTTGTGACTGTAAAAATACATCAGAACCACAAAAGTCATCAGAAAATTCACAACTAGAAGTGTGCCGGCCCTCAAAACTATTCACACTGCATAAGGGTATGCCCATTGAAGTAAGTCAATCACCAAAGGCCCAAGAACGTATCATCTCACACATATGAAGCAGCTGGAATAGGCAAATTATAGAGACCAAAGGAGACAGGAGAAGGCATTGTTAAGGAAGCATGGAAGATCTGTTCATGGTGATTGAAAATTTGGCAACAGATATCGGTAATGGAGTTACACAACATGATTAATGTCCTTGGGCTCACTAAATTGAACACATGAAAAATATTAAATTGGCAAATGCTGTGCTATGCCCACTTCATTTAATTTCATTCTGAAAATTTAGTATACAAATGACGTTTAATGCATTTCTTTCAAAGAAATAATTCTAAAAATAGTTTTAGACAAACTATCTTAAAAATAAACATAAATTTTGTTTTTATAAAGAAAACAAGTGTAATTTGCTACAATTTGATGAACCTGACCTATACTTACGGATGTAGTAGCTTAAAATACCAACCAAGAGGGAAGGAATCTTCACATCAAGGATCATTCCTATCCTCTCTGTATAGAGTTGATAGGGACAGGCAACTTAGACATTGGCTACCTAAAATGGGGGGGCTATAAAGGCACGGAGTGTCTGGCTTACAAGTTTTCAAGAGGGAGTTTAGTTTCAGAGTGTGCAGGGGAAGGGAGAATCTCCACTAAGTGGCTTTCAACCTGTCTAGATGGGGCTGGTGAAGGGAGATGGGGATAAGACTCTTCTGGTTCAATAGTAAGTAATTGTTATCATGACTGACTAAAATTGTTGCAACTATAAGGTAGACATTTTATAGCAAAAAGGGGGGGGGGAAGTTGATCTTGCAGTCTAGTAGCAAAGGACCCTGAGACCATCAAGGGAGAAGAGCAAGAGCAGAGTGGGGGACCCTATTCAGAGAAGCAGCGATGCCAGAGATGGAGGCAGAGATGATGACATGGAGAGATGGAGCAGCTGGGGACTCTAGACTCATGGAGGGAGAGAGGCTGTGTGCTGGCAGCTGGGGTACAGGCTTACAGGGTATGCCCTTTGGTTGTTTGAATGATTGTATATTTCTGAGTGTTTTGGTGTATATCCAAAAATAAACAAAACAAAAATAGAGGGAGTAGAAGCAAATACTGTTGAATGATGATGCATCGAGGGCATTGTAATCATTGCAATGAAACATACGATAGGATGAGTGTAAAGCCAATGTTCTCCACTATAAACTATCACTCAATCCACAATAAAACTTTAAAAAAAAAAAAAAACAAAGTTGCAGATTTGATTGGTAAAAAGAGAAAGGTGCCAAAAGCCCACCTGTCTGGTGCTGCGGGTGACCAGGGAGCTGTATGACCAGGGTCTGGTAATGCTTCTGAGCATCAGTGAACTGAGACTGGATTCTCCGTTTGTCATCATCCCCAAACATCTCCGAGCCTTGGCTATTTCTGATGAACTCTTGGTAATGTAACTCAAGATCAGAGATTGTCTTCATGTAGTCTTCCTGGCGCATCGTTTTCAGCTGAAAGTAAACCAGGAAAATGTTATTTATGACTGCACCACAGGGCTGTCAAGGAAAGTCTGTGAAAAACGTCCCAACCATTTATAGGGGACTTGAGGCAGCATTTGCGAAGCGTCCAATAAATATAAAAGTCTTTGAGGCAGGAGATACTGAGCTTCTGTTAAAAATGGTGGAAATATTTAGGAATGGTTAAAGGTGATGGTTGAAACATGAATTGTATATATGAAGATGGTTGAAATGGCAAATGCTTTTTTGCCACAATACAAAAAAAGACTTTGAAGGTTTATATATTATTTTCTTTTTATAATTGCTCCTAAGAAGATTTGTCATAGATTTTCTATTTTATTTTCCACAACACTTCCTTCACATGAAATATTACTCAGAAGTCCGAAATTGAAAGCAGATAACAGCAAATAACAGGGGGTAGGGACCCTAAAAGCTTCTCATTCTATGCCTCTCCTTCACTTCCATCCTTGTTACCTCAAAGTATCCCCCATCTAAGATTCTGCAGATCACTATTTGAAAACCACTGATTGTTGCTGTCAAGTCCCTAATGCTTTGAGTGTTCTTCTAAGAATTCCATCCCAATGTTCTCGTTTGTGCTATCCAATTAATACTCTACAACTTAATTTCCCATTACATCCAGAATAATGCAGGACCGTGTGCCTTTTCCATAGGTACTGTGAATTTGTCACGTAAGCTGAATGAGGATTTCAGCCATGTGTTAATTCCTCCTACTCTATACTGGATGGAGCAGACCCATTGAGGAAGGCTGTGATGAAATAAAAGGAGTACCCACTGCACCTAGAAGACCTCCCTGGTAGAAAGGGGTACTGCAGGGGGAAATTGGGCGCCTGCCTTCCTCCCTCCCAACAGACTGAGGGTCAGGAGGACGTACCTTGGCGATGGTCATGGCTCTGATTTTCTCAATGTCAATCATACAGTAGTGCCAGGACACCAGGCTCTTCATGTTGATGTAAAGCTGGTTCCACAAAGCCAAGATGGCTTCGTAGTACTGCTCAATCCTAGGGGACACAAAGGGACAGGGCACTAGAGACACATGTTCACTTTCTACCCCAGACAGGAAACCTGACACACACAACTGCACAAAAATGTAAAGCTAAAACTAACAAGGTCACAGGTATGAATTTCAAAATCTTCAACATTACCATTAGTTTATACTCCCCAAACACATTTTCAATCATCTACATTAGTATTTGGGCTGAGAACCACAAGGTCAGCAGTTCAAAACTACCAACTGTTTGGCAGGAGAAAGATGAAGCTTTCTGCTCCCATAAAGATTTACAGCCTTGGAAACCCTGTACAGGGTCGCTATGAGTCAGAACCAACTCCATGGCACATAATCACCACATTAATATACATCATTCAAATCATTTTGGTTAAAATGTACAGTATGCTTTTTTATGGTGGTAGTTTTGTTTGCTAGCAGTGGTCTGACACTGTGTAGGAGGATAGGGAAAGCTGTCCTGGGATGCTAATGAGGGCTGTTGTTAAATGCCGTCGAGTCATTTCCAACTCTTAGTGAACTTGTGCAGAGTTCCTGAGGAGCAACTAGTGAGCTCGAAGCTTGAAGTCCAGCACATTCACCTGTAGTGCTACACCAGAACTCCTGATGTGGGCTGGAGCTGGATAAGGAGGTCTGTCATGTGAATCTCTTTATTCTTGTATATGGTGGAATAGTTCCACAATGAACGATTCAAAAGAATCTTCACGGACAATCTGTAAAACTGATGCACCATCTATTGATGAGTAAATATTGATAGGAAAGCCATTTGTCTGCCAGTGTAGTGGTTATGAGTTGGGCTGCTAACCTCAACATTAGCAGTTTGAAACTACCAGCTGTTCCACAGGAGAAAGATGAAGCTTACTGTTCCCGTAAAGGTTTATAGCCTTGGAAACCCTATACAGGGTGGCTAAGAGTTAGAACTGACTCCATGGCACATAACCAACCAATCAACATGCAAAATTATTGAATTTCTAAGAAGGAAAGAAGAAAGTCAAAACAATCCTTTTGAAGTGAACAAATATTCACTAGTGCCCTTTGACACAGACATTCTTTTTTATCTTCCAAAAATAAGTATAATATCTTTCACATAAAACTGTAAGACGAAGATGAATCTACAATAATAGTGGATGATTTTAATACACCACTTTCAAAAATGGATAGAACAACCAGAAAGAAACTTGACAAAGACACAGAAGAACTAAATAACACAATCAGCCAACTGGACCTCATAGATGTGTACAGAGCGTTCAACCCAACAACAACATAATACACATTCTTTTCCAGTGCCCATGGAACATTCTCCAGAGTGGATCGTGTTTTAGGCCACAAAACTGTAAGACGAAGCAAGGTGACCTTCACAAGTTTCTTTTTTAAGGATGTGCATGTTGGGAAACCTGTCTGTCACATGCTCTTCAGACCCCTAACTGGACGACTTAATCAGAACCCCGAGTCTGGAACATTCCGTGATGCTGGGGACTGGGAACTGAGCCTATACCTCCACCCCAGTTTCTTATTTTTTCCTTATCAGAAAGGGCCTGACACATCCTCCTTTGCGCTGCTTATGTATATGTGTGTCACATGGTGCCTGGCCAACCCCACTGCTGTGTCTATCTCCTGTGGGGAGGGCACAGGGACCTTCATCTCAAGCACAAAGAATGTGTGTACCGACCACCAGCCTGCACTGCATGCAGAGTGAGAGTCAGTGCCCATGGGCACCAATACCAACTATTGAAGCTCACCTTGCTCAGTGTCATCTCAGTGTGAGGAAAGCATTGTTCCAACCAGTAGTCTCTAGGAGTCATGTCTTTCTTGGCAATGTGTGAATGTAATGAGGAACAATTTGTCTAGGTTTCTGATATTTATATATATATGCATATGTATCAGAAAAGGGGCAAATGCTTATAATAAATATATATTATCTTCACTCACATTCATGCCATAGCTATTGGGGACTCCCAACAACTTACTTGTAAGAAAGGTCGACAGCCAGCGGGTTTGGAGGTGGAATAATGAGACCCACGGAAGGAACCAGCATGTCGACACCCCCTGGGCCGGTCACGTACCACTTGCTGCGTTCATTGTTGTCCTTCAGGATGCACTCGTCCCCTTTGTGCACGATTTTCTATAAGACAAGCAGCAAACACAGCATAAGCACCTGTTTTTACCTTTTTTCTCAAAGGCAGATAGATACAAAGGCAAAAAGTGTTTGGGCTTTTAGCTTAATTATATTAATTCTCAAGCGATGTTAATTTTCACAAAAAACCACAATGCTAATGTACTTCCTTTAAGTAATACCTGAGAACCTAACAGGTGGGCACAGAATGAGCTATATTTAGAGTGAATTACATGATACGACAAAGGTGTTCTGGGATATCCACTAATAAAATGAGAAATCCTTTTGTAAAGCAAGACTTCACCCCACAGTTTTCCTATTTTGTAAGTTCATGTTTTATATATTAGATTTTATTATGCCGAGTCAATTGTCTGATTGCTTTGCACTTAAAATTTTAAAACAAAAAGAACTTGAAAAGATAGGCTCCATTACTATGTGAAATTTGTCACATTTACTTTATACGCAGCCTGATAGCTCCAATTTTTATGATAGAAATTTAAAGATAAGCGTGAGCACAGATAAATAAGCCTTACAAATTAAAAGAATCTCTATAAAAGAATTTAAAAGGTACATTTTACACATATAGGAAGTGATGGTCGTGGTGGTTGTGCGTGGTGGTTGTGTGCTGTGGAGTCAGTTCTGACTCATAGTGACCCTACATAGGGTTTCCAAGGCTGTAAATCTTTACAGGAGCAGAAAACCTCATCTTTCTCCCATGAAATGGCTGTTAGTTTTGAACTGCTGACCTAGAGGTTAGCAACCCAACTCATAACCAGAGCGTCTTATAAAAGAAGCATTAAGCCTTAAGAAATAATGAAAATATTAAAAAATATATATATATGTGTGGTGCTGTGGGATAAAGCCCTGGACCACAAGGTCGGTTTGAACCACAGGTCAGCTGTAGTTCAAACCACAAGATGGTGGGGGGTGGCTGGGTGCCGTGGAGTTGGTTCCAATTCATAGCGACCCTGTACAGGGTTTCTGAGGCTGTAACTCTTTACAGGAGCAGAACGCCTCATCCTTCTCCCACAGAACAGCTGGTAGTTTCGAACTGCTTACCTTGCGGTTCGCAGCCCGTATCGTAACCACTACGCTACCAGAGCTCCTTGGGAAACTCTATACAGGGTTGCTATCAGTTGGAACTGATTGGATGACACTTCACATTTGTCTTAACTATTGTCTTGACAACTAGGGTATGATACTCAATGAAGTTGCAGCATTTGTTCTCAAGATTGCAACTTGACACATAAAAGAAACAAGAAACATTTATTATAGTGCTCATTGAAACTTGGACTAAATGTTGGCTCTCTTCTTGACAATAATCTACTGTATCATTGAGTAACTGTGTGCACACCTGGTCTTGTTTGTAGTCACAAAGAGCCCGGAGAATAATGGGTTTATTGCTTCTGTAGTCTGGATTACGTGGTTTCAGCTGGACAATCTTCTTGGACTTGTTGACCAAGTTCTGCACCTGACGCTTGTATTCAAGGATTTTCTCTCGCTCCTTCTGAAATTGTAAATTAAAACCGTACTTTAAAATAGATAGCCTGTGGATTTTAGAGAAGATCTTCAAATGACATTAATAGAATTGCTATAATAGTACAAATTAAATATCATTATCAGTTACATAAGCTGTAAAAAGCCACAGATTCATCTTTCGGGAACATGGGGACCTTTCAAAACACACCTCTCAGGAAACTATTTGGCCATGCATTAAATGGGCAGGAAAGAGCATCCTTGTATGAAAGGAATCTCTTGATAAAACCTGAAGTATGTCTTTCCAAAAGAATTTTCGCTTTAAGCCATTAGGGTCCTCTTTGTTTTTGTCTTGATAAGAACTCTGAGCAATTCACCCTGACACTGTGAAACAACAGCAATTTCAGCAGTAGTTGGACAGGTAAAGAAATGCATGGTGAGAAAAGCCAATGGCAGTCAGAGAAAATGCTAGCGTACGCTGGGGAGAGCTTTGTTCTGCTCAATAACACAAAGCACAGTGAAGTGCGTTGGCCAGCGGCTTGTCATTTCCCCACCCGTAGGCCTGTGGGCTCTGGGTCTGAGTGTACCTCCAGCTCCTTTATCTGATCCAGCAGACGCTGCAGAGGCATATTCTTGTCACAGGGGTACTTCTTTCTGATGGAGTCCTGCAGGCCCTTCAGGTAGGCCTCGGTCGACTGCGCTTCTTCGAAAAACTAGCAAGGATGAGAGTGATTCCATATAAACAAAAACCAGCTCGCTAAACAATAAAACCAAAAAGCTAAAGCCACTGCCATCGAGTCGATTCTGTCTCATAGCAAACCCACGTACAACAGAGTAGAACTGCTCCACAGGGTTGTCTTGGCTGCAATCTTTATGCAAGCATATTGCCAGGTCTTTATTCTGAGACACCACGGGGTGGGTTTGAACAGCCAATCTTTAGGTTAATAGTTGAGGAGAAACTATTTGTGCCACCCAGCACATCAATAAATAATATCATCTAGTATTTCTATTTCAAGGAAAATCATTCCCTAAAAGCCTATGTGATAGTAGGCTAAAGAAAAAGTTCAGAGAAAAAAATATATTAACTGATTCAAGTCACTGGTGACCAGGTTATGAATCTAAATTCAAAACCAGTAAGCATTACTTGGAGTCCTGGTGTGGTCCTGTAGGATGTGCACTGGTTTGTTATCCACAAGGTTGCTGGTTCAAATCCACCAGTCACTCCTTGGATACCCTATACAGTGTCACTATGAATCAGAACCAACTCGAAGGCACTTAACAACAATAACAAGTATTATGGAATATATTAAAGATTGTTTTTTTACTGCTTTTTAATACACAGCCAACATCTAAGGCATCAAGTTATTTCTGAGTGTAAATACCTGAAAATAGGCAGCATTTTCTTTGAGGTGAACATCAATACATTTAGTGATCTGAAGAATCCAACTCCACTGGGTCTGAAGAGTGTCCATATATGCCTGAAACAACACAATGTTGGCAATTGTCTAACCACCACCCAGCAGTGTGAACTCATAGTCAATGAGCTGACCCGGACTCAAGGCAACCCTATATGTGTCAGAGTAGAGTTATGTATGCTCTATAGGGTTTTTGTTTCTTAACTTTTTTGGTGATTTGAGTGAAAGTGTACAGAACAACTTGGTTTTCTGTTCAACAACCCATACACATTTTGTTCTGTGATACTGATTGTATCAATCCCACTTTATCCTTGTGTTTTGCCATTTCCATCTGTCCTTCTTTCCAATCCCTTCGACAGTACTTAACAACAACAACACAAAGAACTGTTTTCATGCTACAGAAGAAGAGTTAAGTAGCTATGAAACAGACAGAATGACCCATTGGTCTAAAATATTTATTATTTCCAGGAAAAGTCTATCAACCCCCTCTTTAGGGTATGGATCCCAAAATATCAAATAAAGTTGGCATGGCTTTGTAGTACAGAAGACTCATTCATTTGTATAGTCTTACTTTGTGAAAAGTTTCTCTCTTTCTTCCTAAGAAGTAATTTCTGTTTATGAAGAATTCTCATGACGCCTACCTCAATTTTGTCTGAAGCTGGATGCTGATTGAGGACCAACTGGTCACTTTCCTGTTTAAGCTTGTTGAGCTCCTTTTCCTTGACTTCCAGTTGACTCATACGTATCTGTGAATGAAAGGTCAGAAACAAATCCTTTAGTGTAAGACTCCTTCCAGCAATTTCACTATATTTAAAGGAACACGCTACATTTTAGAAAAGAGAACTGCCAAAGAATCGTATAATTCCTTTTCTTTTTTAAAAAAGCATAATTTTGTTAATACTGGTAAGGATGTTTTTTGAGATCTACGGTATAACTGAACCAGACTAGTGTAATGGCTTGTCCATGATCTCACAGGTAGAGTGAAATAGCTCCCACTAACACTGAGACTTTCTAACTCCAGGTCTGTCTCCTCCATATTGAAGTGCTACACACTCTTGGTTATTGGAATGAACAGATTCTACCACAGCTGAATAAACCACTGACTTCAGGGATTCTAAACAATATAGTTCCCCACCCCTCGCCCCTTTAGCCACTGAAGTGGACTCCAGATGTAGAGCTATAGATAGACACTGGACTACTGATCACAGGGTAAGTGGTTCAAGCCCACCGGCCTCTCCTTGAATACCCTATACAAGCCACCAAAAAGCTCTCTCAGGAAGAAATGATTTCCCATGGCCACTTTAACCAAGGCTGAGTTATAAAAAGCTGACGAATTATTAAAAGACCTTTCATGTCCACCTCATAGCCCTCCAAGACAAGAGTGTCTACACAAGAGTGTGCAGCCATTGTGGGACAGGCTTACGGAGAAGGCCTCCTGCTTCTGAGCAATGTTGGTGTTCTTGTCACTCCAGTCATAGAGCAGCTCTTCCTCCTCACAGTCGTTGATCCACATGATCTCCTTGGACGTGGCCTGGATGATGTTCTGAAGCTGCCGCAAGTGATCCATCCTCTCAAAGGATGCTTTCTGCAAGGAACATCCAAAGGCAGCATTTGAATAGCAATGTGCAGATGAACAGTGTTCTCTACAGACTTCACTGATAAACTACTTTGGTCCTTTTTACAAGAAAATCACAAGAACAGGTAGAATGTTCACCTCCAGAGAGTGTGATATACAAGGCAGCAATGTCAAATGCAATGGAACAGCCTAATCCAGAAGGGTCATAATTTAATCATTCATTTCAGACTACACAGGGAAAATGGATTCTTAAAAAGATAAATCCATGAGAAGAAGCTAACATATAAATATATACCAAGATGAATTAGGGCAGGAGATGAGAGAGAGAATACTTGCTTAGGAAGCTGTCAGTATTTGTTAATGGTGTTGGAAAATTTGTCAATGGGTACAGGTGGTATCGCATGACATTACTAATGTAGTTAATGTAACTGAATTGTGCACATAAAATATTGAACTCGCAAATGTTGTATCACAACATAGTTTATCACAATAAAAAAATCAATTATACATAAAAAAAGATAAATTATGTTTTCCCTGCCCTCTTCCTCTCCCAGAATCCAAGATGCCATCAGCTACAGCCCAGCCCTAATTAAGGAATATTGTTGTGTGTCCGGTAGGCACAATATTTTTTAAATGTCACTGCCAACAAGGAAACACTTAGAGTGAAGACATGGATACAAAAATAGTTCTAAGAATGGAAGTAACTGTTCTTTTTATGTGTCAAATACTTGACAATGACTCTCTCATCACATGGTGATGATAATTTGGTAAATCTTTAGCAGAGGAAACACAAGTCTGATTTTTGGTTCTGTGTCATAAAAGGCCGCAACTCACAAGTGGAAAAGTTCTGTGTAACTGAAAGTATTTAACAAGTCTTTTATGGGCTATTGGAAATCAAGCAGTGCTAGCTGCCGTCTAAGGAAAACATAGCAGAAAAAGTGAATTCAGCATCCCAGAGCACCTATGTGTCCTTCCAATGTGGCCAGGTATAAATGCCAGGTGGGGGCCTCACTCACACCTAGTGGCGCTCAGTATTTGTGGAACTGAGAACTGAACCAGAAGTGAGACCGTGGGCACTTCACAACACAGTCCACTTACCAGCAGATTTTCATACTCCTCCTCCAGCTGATAGATGGCAGATTTCTCACGCTAGAGGAAGACAAAAGTAAGTCATGATTTAATTTCTCTGGTAGGTTTGTATAGAAAAAGCAGCCTCAGCTCACCTCAACACAATGAGGCGTTTGCTCTATGAATGCATTTAACCTAACAGGGATCTTTTCCAGGGTGGTTTGAAGGTGAATCTCATTGGCTGGAAGTGCCCCCTCCACAATGTAAAGGTGAACCTCATTGGCTGCAAGTAACACCTCCACAATGAAAAGGTGAACCTCATTGGCTGGAAGTGCCCCCTCCACAATGTAAAGGTCTAGTGACTGTAACTTCAAGGTTCCATAGGGCAAAATAAAAATATTTAAAATACAATATAAGATTTCCTAAAGCCCTGCTGTTGCTAAAGCTTTTGAGCTGTGGTGTTGGAGGAAAATATTGAAAGTGCCATGGGCTGCCCATAGAACCAACAGATCTGTGTTGGAAAAAGTGCAGCCAGTGTGCTCCTTGGAGGCCAGGATGGTCAAACTTCATCTCTTATACTTCAGACATATTGTCAGAAGGGACCAGTCGCTGGAGAAGGACATCATGTTTGGTAAGGTGGAGGAAGACCCCCAGTGAGATGGATTGGCCAAGTGGTAGCATCAATGGGCTCAAGTGTGGCAACGGTAGTGAGGTTGGCCCAGGATTGGGCAGTATTTCATTCTGCTGTGCATAAGGTTGCTAGGAGTTGGTACCAACTGGATGGCACCTAATAACAAAAAAGCCCTGACGTGGCGCTGTGGGATTAATACATTGGACTGCAAGGTTGGTTTGAACCACAAAGGCAGCAGTTTAAACTCACCAGTCGCTTCTCAGAAACCCTGTACAGGGTTGTTGTGCGTCAGAACTGACTTGATAGCACTTAACAACAACAACAAAGTCCTGGCAGTGTAATGGTTACACTTTGAGCTTCTAATCGAAAGGTAAGTAATTTGAATCCACAGTTGCTCCGCAAGATAAAGATGAGGTTTTCTGCTCTCTGAAGATTTACTGCCTTGGAAACCCTATACAGGGTCATTATGAGTCAGAACTGACTCGATGGCACACAACCACCACCACCAAAACTTAAGAGAAGTAAGGGAAAAATTGTCTGGGTACTTAAAAAACCACACCTCTGACTTATGGCAACCTGTGTGTTACAGAGTAGAACCACCCACAGAGTTGTCTCAGGGAAGCACACCAACAGGCCTTTCTTCTGCAGTGCTGGTGGGTAGGTTCAAACTGCCAAACTTTCAGTTAGTAAGCTGAGCACAAACATTTGTGCCAGCCAGGGTACTCAGAGAGGCAAAATTACGGCCAAGAAATCTGGA
This sequence comes from Chrysochloris asiatica, assembly GCF_000296735.1. Classification (NCBI taxonomy): domain Eukaryota; kingdom Metazoa; phylum Chordata; class Mammalia; order Afrosoricida; family Chrysochloridae; genus Chrysochloris; species Chrysochloris asiatica. Next base: position 13,106,334 of record NW_006408578.1, read on the forward strand.
AGAACTGAGGATGAATGGCTTTGGTCTAAGTTAAAAAGAAGGTATTGATTTCAAAGCATGGGGGTACGACTAACAACAACAAAAAAAGTGCAGCGATCTGGAGGAATAACAATTAAGATGAGGCTACTGATTTATGCTGTAATTCTCTTAGACCCACCTTCAAATCTGCCTGTTTTTTTTGTTTTTGTTTTTTTTTTTAATGTAAATGGTAAGCTGATTTACTTTAGTTAAAGTACATTTTAATTGCCAACGTCCCAAAACTATATGATTATCCTGTTTTCCCTGTTTGGGGAGATGCTCTGCTTTCTGCAGAAACAGAATAGCAATGCCTACAGGAAGACCCCCAACGAGATGGATCAGCCAGGTGGCATCATTGATGAACTCAAGTGTGGCAGTGGTGGTAGGGTTGGCCCAGGATCGGACATTGTTTCGTTCTGCTGGGCATGGGGTCGCTATGAGTCGGTTCTGACTCGATGGTACCTGACAACAACAACAACATTCTTTATTTACAAACATCCTATCAAGAAGAGTGTACGCTTGAATCTTCTGTTTAACTCGGCTAGTATCAGCAATCTACCTTGCGTCCGTTCCATCCCACTTCCCCATTTATGAAATGAGGCTTCAAAATATTTACAGAATCTTGGGATAGAAGGAATAAATAAGTGTTTCAGACAAAATTGCCTGGAATAAAGAATAGTTACGCTACATTTGAAAGGCTCTGAAATGAAACCTGTTATTTACCAGGTCAGCTTTGATTTTGTCCAGCTGCCAGCGATAGTCCCCGATGGCATTGTGAATGCCCCTGTGGCTGTTGATGTGCTGCTCCACCGATGACAGGTCCACACCCCAGGTCACCACGTCCATCTCGGTCTGTGGAGCAGGGAGAGAGAGAGCACACTTAGACGACCGCTCCTTTGCATCTGGCTCACCTCATCTAGTGCCTCAGATGGTCAAAGCTCCTAGACCATGCATAGTTCTGATGCTGATAAAACTTCAGATGTAGATACTCAGCAGTATTGAAGCCAAGATTATTTTAAAAAGGTTCTGGATTCCCAAACAGCCAATGGGAGTTGCTACTAAGTATTCTCCTAAACTTGTTTAACCCCAGTCCAAGTTGGTCTGGAAATTTGGAAACTGCATCCTTAAAGTCTAGAGAATGTCCTCTGAAAAAAGAAAAAAAGAAAATCTAGCTATGCAAATGCAAGTATGCATGTACACAGATATATGTATATTACATATATGCTGCTCTAAATAAGTGCTGTACAGTCGGTTCTGAGTCATTACAACCCTGCATAAGGTTTCCGAGGAACAGTTGGTGGGTTTGAACCTCTGACTTTGAGGTTAGAAGTGTTTATCTTACAGTGCCACACCAGGACACATATATATATGCATTGATATTATAAAAACAATAGTGGGGCTTTCTTAAGGCATTTAAATATATACTTCAAAAATAATTCATTAAGTTCAATCCTGCCCTATTTCCAAAGCAAAATAACAAACCTAAAAGCACTTTTCTTTTTATCTCAAGTTACTATTTTATTTTTCATTGTAGCAATATATCAAAAATTGTGATTAATGCAATTGTTGATTCTTTAAAATTTAGCATTTATGAAATGTGACAGAATCCCTCTTTTTAGGAGACTAATACCATTGTGGTAGCATAGTAGTTACAAGTCAGGCTGCTAGCGTCAAGGTCAGCCTTTCGAAACTACCAGCTGTTCTGCGGGAGAAAGATGAGGCTTTCTGTTCCTGTAAAGATGTACAGCCTGGGAAACCCTGCACAAAGTCACTATGAGTCAGAACTGCCTCCACGGCACACCACCATCACCAATAGCATTGTTATTCATTATGACCATTCTGTGAGGCATAATGCAAAAATTTCTGTCTCCTTTCAAAGAGAAATTACTATATGAAGGGGGCTTCAAAACATTTGTGGAAAAATGGAATTATAAGATAACGGATCCCATGTAAACTATCACTCAATTCACAATAAAACTTCAAAAAATAAAAAATAAATTAAAGATAATGGAACTTTTTGAAACTCCCTTGTACATATTTAATGTCTTTTCAGTCAATGTTTGTAATATTAACATTGTGGGTTTGTGTTAACTTTTATTTATTATTAGGGTGTGGCGTTGTGGGTTAATGCACTGGACTGCAAAGTTGGTTTGAACCGCAAGGTTGACGGTTCAAGCTCACCCGCTGCTCCTCAGAAACCCTATACAGAGTCGCTATGGGTTGGAACCAACACAATGGCACTTAACAAGAACAACAACAACAACAACAATCAGACTGAAGTTATCATTTGAGTCTCTAGTACTTCAAATTCAAGGATGCCCCATAATATAAATCAAATACATTATACCACAAATTTTGTATTGTGGCAAATCTATTATTCTACCTTTCTTTTATAAGCACATGTACATTTCCAAGGACAAGCATTCCAGTGTGGTAATGCAGTAAGAACATAATACACATTGTTCTGAGCCACAACCATGACTTGGCAAGCCTTCAGAAAGGGGAGTCATTTCAGGACCTGACAAGTAGGAGTCACCAGGGACTTTGACCTTTTTCTCTAGTGTTCATCTACAAAGCTTTACAACAGAAACAACCAGGTGAGTGCCAGGGGAGGAATGGCTTCAGTTCACGTCCCTCATTACCAGTCTAGTGGATAGAATCTGACCCTCCCATCAGCAGAAGCACAAATCAAGGACACAAAACAAAACCCTGGTAAAGGAGCCTGTGTGCTTGTCTGTAGATTGTGCAGCTGGGGAAATGGCCCCCTTATCAGCAGGATTAGGCTTCTCAGTCTCCTGGGAGTAAAATAAAGAATGCAGGCCAGGCTCAGGGGGAAGAAGAGATAAGAGGAAAAGGGCTGGGGAAAATCTTGGAGCAAACCAGTTGTTGTTGTTGTTGTTAAGTGCCTTCGAGTCGATTACAACCCATAGCGACCCTGTATAGGGTTTCCAAGGAGCAGCTGGTGAGATTGAACCACTGACTTTGCAGTTCAAACAACTTTGCAGTCTGATGCATTAACCCACAGCGCCACACCAGAGCAAACCAGTAGTAAGTGATAAAATAGCTTTTAGTACATTGGAAACCTTGGGGCTGCCTGAGCTAAAAGGCTCTGATTCTTATCAATTTTGCCTATTAAAACAACAACAACAGAATACTGCCATGCTATCACAGCAAGTCCATCTGAGAATACCATTTTCTGAAATTTAAACATGCTGAACCTTTGCTAAAATTTATGCTTACAAGGCTAAACCAATATGAATACAGAAAATGACAAATTAGGAACTTCCATTTTATGTAACTGTTCATTACTGACTAAGAAGAAATTAGGGACTATGATACTCCTTTATAGCTAATTGAGTTCAAAGGTTGTTTCACCTAACACTGTTGATGCTTTAGATGGTAGTTCAAATCCCAGCAGCTCTGCAGGTCTTCCTCTAAAAGCTCCACTCCACAGTGACCAGAGCACCACACACTCCCATTCCAAATGAAACAAGATTCCATCATGGCTTTCATATGCCCATGACTCATGTTGCTCTGGATAGAAATTTGGGATTTGGGGTGTATGTGTTTTATTGTCATCAAAAATTTATATTATCATAAAAATTTTTGTCATAAAAAATTTATATTATAAATTTTGAGGAATATGGAGCATAATTTCTTGAACCCTCAGTTGCTGGCACAGTGGTAATATATTTAAGATGCTCATGAAATATGTATTCAAAGATTAGAAGGGAATCTGAAAACATATCAACAGGTTTGTATTGAGGTTTCAGACATTACAATGGGCTTTGCTCCTCTATAAGCCCCATCTTCTGTAAGCAGTAATTTTACAGTCCATTCCAATTTATAGTGACCTCATGTGTGTCAGAGTAGAACTGTACTCCATAGAGTTTTTCAATGGCCGATTTGTCAGGACTAGACTGCCAGGTCTTTCTTCTGAGGGACCTCTGAGTAAATCTGAGCCTCAACCTTTCAGGTTGTTGTTGTTGTTGTTATGTGCCGTCGAGTCGGTTCCGACCCATAGCAACCCTGTACAGGGTTTCCGAGGGTGTAAATCTTTACGGGAGTAAAAAGCCTTATCTTTCTCCTGTGGAGCAGCTGGTAGTTTCGAACCGCTGACCTTAAGGTTCGCAGCCCGATTCGTAACCACTACGCTACCAGAGCTCCTTCAGAAGCAGAGTATGTTAACAGTTTGCACTGCCTATGGTCTCCAAAATGGTATTAGATAATTTTGATACTAAATGGGAGAAAATATTAACAAAATCAGTGAATGATAGTCATATAGACCCTCACTACTTAGGGAAGAGCACAGACAAGAATGCTGACGTGGTGAGAGACTGCAGAACTACTGCAGAATTGATCCAACAGCAACTGGCAAAGCTAAGCTTTCTAAAACCACAGCTGCCATAACTATGCACCTGAGTTATCCACCTTCTCAAGAGACAGATGGGTCATGAGGAGCAGGGCAGGTTTTCATTATAAAATTACTATCTACTTGATTATGGCATACTTCAACTGCCACCTGGTCATTAGAACACCTAATTACTACAGAAAACAACAATTAGGATTCAAAAATACACTGTAGAAACTCTAGTTCTAGGGAAAGGACCAGCACATACCTCCGTGGCGATTATTTTACTTCACTCCCACACCAGTGACGTCATGTTTGCACAACCAGACAACTGACACTTCAAAAATATAAGGTAGCCAAGCCTGGGAGCCCAAACCAGAATATCCAGTTTTACTGTGTTTCCAGCTCCTCCAACTTGGTAACATTCTAAATAAACCTCCACAATGTTCTCTTTTTAAAAAGTGCCTGTACAAATGAGGTTAGTTATACCTTAAGTCAAACAATCACGTTTGTTAGTGCATAAACTCTCAGAACAAGTTTTCCAGGTCTGAACAACCAGATGTTTAAAACTCATTCATTGCATGTGTGATCAAGTATGACAATACAGCAATGAGGTGAATTCCTTAAGACACACGTAAAAATAAGCCGAATTAATGGTCAAACTAAGTAGATGTGAGTAGGGGCTAATACGACTTCACTTCTGGACAAACAGAAAGGCAGGTTTGCTAGTACCACACGAGGAAAGGTTGTAATGGGAATAAGCTGCATTATTTCTGACAGACGGCTTGAAAAATTGATACTCTGACTTCTTTACTCGAAAGTTAAGACACCTGACAACAAAGATGGTGGCGGAGGCAATGGCATTGAGAGACAGAGCAGCAGAGGACTCTAGGCCCATGGACTGAGAAAGGCAGTGTGCCTGTGGGCAGGAGGCTGGCTTGCAAAATGTGTCCTTTGGACATTTAAACAAATATATATTTTCAATGTGGTGTGTGTACACAAAACCTTTTTAAAAAGGTAATAGAGGTCAATACTATTAGCTGATGGTACATGGAAGGGATTGTAATCATTGCAATGATTTGTTAAGTGTAAAACTGATGATCTGCCCTGTAAACCTTCACTCAATTCACGACAACAGCTTTTAAAAAGTAAAAAGGGAAATAATAATAATAAAGTCAAGACACCTGAGCATTTCCAGTTGCCAGCGAGCCAACCCCACCTCATGGCAGGCCCATGTGTGTCAGAGTAAACTGTGCTGTCTGTTCTCAATGGATAATTTTTTTAGAAGTAGATCATAAGGCTTTACTCTTAAGGAGCCTCTGGGTACACTTAAGCCTCTAACCTCTGCTTAGCACGCTAGTACATCCACGATTTGCACCACCCAGGGACAAGTGAGGAACCCAGGAACATCTTCAGGACATTTCATTTTCCGTATCACAAATTGTATACATTCAGGTTTTACAGTGCTCGGGTTTATAATGCAAAGTACCAGATGAGAGGGCTTCCAAAATTTCGTGGCAAAAGTTCCACAATCTTTCACTTAAAGTTTTACAGGAACTTTTTTTAAAGCCCACTCCCTCATAGATTAGAGTTTGGCATCTAAAGTATGTATGGAAACCATTGTCTGTGGTTCATTTATTTCAAATTAGAAACTCATTTTTCAATTATAAATGAGGAGTCCTTTAAAAAACAGCATGTGTCTGGTGCTAACCTGAGGTCCCTCTTTGTGACCAGCACATTGGGACTGACCTGTCACATTCTACACAGCTGGTCCATGGTGTGTTTGAGAACCAACATTTGTCCTTCCAAAACTGCTTACCCTTTGCTGTCTCATCCAGCCCAGACATTCACTGGTGAGGCGCTTGGTGAATTCGTCCCAGCCTGAGCCGCTCTGGCAAGTGTATCCTCCTCCACCCTTGGAGCTGGCCCTTCGGACTCGGGGAGCGCTGATGGCTTTGTAAAGGGCACGCATTTGCTCCTGAAGTTGAAGCAGTCTGCAAGAGAAGACACACAATTACACCTTTGCCGCAAAACCTCATATGAAAGCATGCTCTGGGCAAAGGTCCCCTTGTCTGAGACCCCCTTGAGTCACTCTGAAGACTTCCTACCATGTGGCAAAAGAATCTTGATGATGCACACACACACACAAAAATAAACTTGATGATGATGCTCAAAGCCTGAAACATCCCACTAAGTTTAAGCATCTCTGCCTAACCTGCTAGCCAGCACCTTTCTCTTTCTCATCAGTTTCATTCTGGGCACCATAAAAACAAAATCATCCCCAAACATCCCTGGTTTAAACTCCTGTGTTTCCATAGGAACCTCATTTTTCTAACCATTAAATTAAGCTTGACTTCACATTAGACCCTTGAATGTCAAATGCCTGTACTAGCCTCTACATGAGTTCACATCCCTTAGTATAAACTTCTCTCCAAACAAACTTAGCACGTCAAAATAAGTATAAATTTTTGAATGTCCATCCCCGCCCCTGCTTTAGGACAGGTATGTTTGATTTTTGTTTGTTTGTTTGTTTGCATGGCAGCTTTGTGATCTCACAAAATACGGAGGTGGTGATTTTGGTTGATTTGTATCAGAGATGCATAAAGTTACAAAATCACCAGTAGGCGAGACTTTCCTTGGGAATTTTTGTGCTTTGTTCTAAGGAAGAGTTAAGTAGAACTAGGTTTGCTACATTGTTCCTTGTGAGGTAAGCCTGTACACACAATACCTTTTCTGATAAGCATCGCAGGGCTGGCCCATTTGCCGCATCTCTCGGATCAAGCTATCTGTGATTTCCATCTGGTCATTGGCCTGAGCAAAGCATTCATCTAGTTCTCTGCTTCTAGCAAGCTGTATTCCATCTCCGTATTTAAGTTCCTAAAGAAAGAATTCACATGAAGAAAAACAATGATAACACTAGAAAGAAAAGATCCGTGTTCACTGATGGAAGCAAATGCTTCCATTGCAAACAGGAAAAAGATTTCAAAGTCCCCCCTTTCAACTGTGAAAATTTTCCAGCTGCAAATGATCTTATTATATTTGAAATAAGGAAGTAAATACAGAATTCAAGCACTAGAAATGTAGGGAATATATTTTACAGTTTTGTCAGGCCTTTAAAAGGATGCTTAGTGGTGGTGTGCCATGCAGTCGGTTTCAACTCATAGTGAATCTGTGTAGGGTTCCCAAGGCTGTAAATCTTTACGGGAGCAGAAAGTCTCATCTTTTTCCTGTGGAACCACTGGTAGTTTTAAACTGCTGACCTTGAGGTTAACAGCACGATTCATAACCACTGCGCTACCAGAGCTCCTTAAAAGGGTGCTTACAGAATGGTAATCTTTCCCTTGCAAAATGCTGATCATTCACACTGACAGATAACGCCTATCTAGAGTCCTGGTGTGGTGCTGTGAGCTAATGGCTGGATTGCAAAATCGGTTTAAACTATAAGGTTGGCAGTTCAAGCTCAACAGTTGCTCCTCAGAAACCCTATATAGGGTTGCTCTGGGTCAGAATCAACTCGATGGCACTTAACAACAAAAGGGAGTTTCAGTATGTAAGAATGTTTTCCCATTTAGGTCATTATACCAAACAGGGTCTTTAACACTAAAAAATGAACTGTTAATGCATCTTATGGGAACATAACTTGTTAGTTCTTGAAAAAGTAAACGTCAAAGTTTCCATCTAGTTCAATGTAGTAGGCCAATCAATTTCCTGGTTTTGAGGCTACGCTCTAGTCATCATTGTCATCATCATTGTTGGGTAAAGCCAGGTGTTGGAAACATGGGTCACCTCTGGACTATTTTTGCAACATCTTGTGATTATATATTTATTTCACAATTTTAAAAAATTAAGTATTCTATTTACATGCAAAGGCTGCTGCTTCAGTGCAACATCTGGGCTGTGCCTGGAATTCTACTTTTACTGCTTTAATCCACTTTAGGCAAATGAAGCTCATGTCTCTAAATCAGAAATGTTAGTCAATAGGATACTATGGTCCATGACATATTTTTATTGCACTTTAATCCATACAAACTGAGTACATGATGCCATGTTGATTTTTAGAACCACATGTAAAATGTATCCACAGCCACTCCAATTCGCATCCAGGGCTGGGGTATGAAGGTCCAATGTAAATGAAGGTCTCCCGGTTAGTTTTTGTAAAGAGTTATATCACTTAAAAGAGGATGTTTGAAAGCAGAGAATTCAGCCAACCAGAACTAGACCAGAGCTAGTGTGGAGCTGCAGATATTTAGAAACATGGACTAAAGTCAACTTTGTTTCTTTGTTTTTAATTGGATGAAATGAACTGGAAGGAGAACCCACACAATATCTAAAATCAGGAAACTGGAATATTAGATCGTCTCCCAACAGAGCCTATGAATTCCCTGGGTTAGAATCCCTGCTTCAATTGACCACGTGTTTTCAGGAGAGCCAGACTCCAGATTTAACTCTCCATTAACATCAGCATCAGGGAGACAAGCTCCAGTCCTTTGCTAAAAATACAATTCACTGGCTGTGGTCCCACTATTCTCTTTTCTTTTAGGCAAAATTGGAGCAGAATGGGAATGTTAGTGTTTCAGACCATGGACCCATGACCTCTAAGTCTCATTTGCTGAGATCTTAAGATAGATCAGTACTTCAAGAAATACCATGAGGTCCTATACAAATATTCCCTCAATTTTTAAGTTTATATTTTCCTACATTTACTGTTTTTTAAAAATACAGTTTTCCCCCTTGATATGGCCATTCTTCCTGGGGAAAAAAAATCTTATTTAATGAATGGTATACATCTCAACCCACCACAATGCAGTGACATGAACAAGTCAGATGGGATTTCTAGGAGAAGGAAGTATTACAAAATCAGCTCAGTAACAGTAGGTTGGTACGGTTCCAACAAGGTGGCAATTTGTAGGGTAAATATTTATTGGGGAAAAAAACAACTTTGTGTGGGGACTGGTTCCCACTGTTAAACCAACAACACAAGTAGGTTGAGAATATACACATCCTACTCCAATCTGTTTTGAAAAAGGCAGTTACTCAAGCTGGTTATGTGAATGAGGTCAGTGAACAAGGACAGATTGGTCAAGACCAGAAGAGCTTGAGCTAGCCACTGCTGACAGTCATCGCGGGGATTGGCTGGAACAAAGACACTCACAGGCTGTACGATGAGCTCGGCCCGCATCAAGCAATCTGAGCAGTTCTGCAGAAGTTCCTGGATAGTGTTCTGGTTCTGGTGCCTGGACATCGTACCAGTTTGACTAATGGAACAAACACAAAGAAAACCCGACATGAAACCACTGTTTTCCAACTCTGAAATAATTTCACACTTTTAGAAAAGTTGCAAAAATGAGATAAAAACATTCCTGTACTCATATCTTTCACTCAGATTCCTCAGTTATTAGCATTCTGCCAGGTGTCCCTCATCCCTCTCTCCCCTCTACTTATGTGTGTCCATTCATTCATGTGAATATTTATTGAACGCAGCCCTCTACCTCCAACACTGTGTATTCCCTAAGAACAAAACCACAACACAATGATCCAAAGCAAGAAATTGAGATTTGATATGATTAACTTTTAATAATCAGTGCAATAATGTCCTTCACAGAAAAACACTTTTCTGGGTTCAGGATTCAATCCAGAATTTTTTTTTAAACTTATGATGTATATTTCTATTTCTGCTTCTATATAAGTTGTTTTCAGCATCATCCTACAGCAGTCCAGAATGGGGGGCACCACACTGCCAGTACCAGCCCCTCCATGGGAGGACCTTCCACCATTATAAACAGCATGTCTGACTGAAGGAAAAAGTGGGTGAGAAAGAGAAATTTTACTCTGCAAAAATATTTTCTGCACGTGAATAACTTTCCAGTCTAGGAGTGGAGGTCCCTAGGACCATCAAGGGAGAAGAGCCAAGAGTGGGACCCTACCCAGAGAAGCAGTGATGCCTGAGATGGAGGCAGAGACAATGACATGGAGAGATGGAGCAACTGGGAACTTTAATTCCAGAGAGGGAGAGGGGCTGTGTGCTGACGACTGGGGGTGAGAGAGGGGAGTGTAGGGGCCAGGCTTGCAGGGTATACCCTTTGGTTGGTTGATGATGCATGGAGGGGATTGTAACCATGGCAATGATATGATATACAATAGAATGAATGTAAAGCTAATGTTCTCCCATGTAAACTATCATATAATTCATAATAAAACACTATAAATAAAAAAAATATATATATTTTCTGCAATCACAACAAAAGACAATAATGATAAAGAATGAGATGAGGAAAGTGATGGGAAATGTATTAAATATCTAAGCACCTTTTCCTTTCAAGATGATCCATTGTATAGATTAAATATCTTCTACACAACGGAGTCCTGGTGTGGTGCTGTAGGATAAGTATTATTAGACCACAAGGTCAGTTTAAACCACAAAGCTAGCAGTTCAAACCCACCAGCTGCTTGGAACCGACTTGTCGGCACTTAACAACAAGAACAATACAATGATATGGCACTGTCAGATAAAGCACTGGACCGCAGGTTGGTTTGACCCACAAGGGCAGTGGTTCAAACTCACCAGCTGCTCCTTGAAAACCCTGTAGAGGGTCTTAACAACAGTGTACAATGATGTTCCTCAAAATGTACATTTCAAAAGACCCACTGATGTTAAAGAAGCATGCCAGAAACCTTAAAACCACTGTGGTACTAAAGGAGAATGGTATACATTTCATAAGGTTTAATGAAAGAGATGCCTCCTACAGTTTAATTTATTCTCTGGTGCAAGTGATTCCACAAAAGAGCAATGTTTTAAGAACAGTTTGACTTTTCAAGTTGCTAAACGATGCTGCAGCACAACCTAGTATAATTTAGATTAAGACTGTGGTAAAATACATATAACCATTTTCAGCTGTACAATTCAGTAACATTAATTACATTCACCATGATGTGCAACCATCAAAACTAGCCGATTCCAAAAGTTTAAATCACCCCACAGAGAAACAGTGGTTAAGGCTGCTAACAAAACGAAGGAACCGACCAGCTGCCCCATGGGAAAAACAAATAGCAATCAGCTTCCGTAAAGGTTACAACCTTGGAAATCTTTCCGGAACAGTTCTACTCTATGCTATAGGATCACTATGAGGTGGAATCAACTCAACAGCAATTTGTAAACAAAACCTCAGTAATTAAGAGAGAGAGATTTAAAACATATCTAATAATTACTTAATGCTCAGGAAAAAGTCCTTTCTAATGTGTTTCAAGAAGACTGAGTGCCTCTCGCTTCTTCAGAGCCATCTGGTCTTTCCCTGGGGCCATCCTGGCGGGCTTTAATCTGATGTTCTAGACTTTCTCGTCTGTGTGAGCCTGCATGTGCATTTAAAGCAAGAACTCTACTGATTAAATAAACAAGGTGTGAAAACAATGACTGTGTTTGTGCATTGATGGAGTAAGAACACAAGAATATGTGTTCTGCATCCTACCAGAGGGAAGGGCTGACTTTCTTTTTCTGCCACCTATTTAGGGTTCCTCCCTGCAAAGCAAGCTCCCCAACATGCCAGCACTAGCTGATCATGGATGGGTGAGGAGCCACTCCCCACAATGATACCCGGCCCTCCAGTCAAGCCCAGGCAATGTATTCCCAAACTGTCCACCTATTAAAACCGGGAAGCCCAGCCCTCCCACCCTGTCCCTCCCACATTGACCAGTGAGTTTTTCTTCCACTCAGTAATACAAGAAACCTGGCATACGTCTCAAACTGGTTATGTCAACCAGACCACATCTGTTGTTCTAACTTGTGCAAAATTCCAATTGACTTAGAATCGGAACGCTTTCCAAAAAGAACCTATTATAAAATAGAGGAAAGAAATTAAAGAGACAAAGAAAATTAATTAGGAAAAGCAGAACCTCATTTTGAATCCTATGTGGAGAAGGAATTTGAAGGGCAGTGGCCTGTTAACCGAAAGGCTGACAGTTCAAACCCAGGGGAGAAAGATGAAGCTATCTGCTCCTATAAAGATCTACAGTCTCAGAAACCCTATATAGGGTCACTTGAGTCAGAATTGACTCGATGGCTGTGGATTTGTTTGATTTTTAGTTCTACAATGATATTTGCCAAAACGTTTCCTTTAGAAATGACAGTACTTAGAAATTGTTTGGCAATTTGGTTGAGGGTGATACCCATGAAAAATGCTAGTCCCAAGCATAGAATGAAAGGGCTATTTCTTGCCACAATGAAAAGCCAGTGTTTCTTAATGACTTAATAATAATATGTACTGTTATAAAAACTATCACACGTTGAGCTACCAAACAGAGGCAGGTAGAAGAAACTGAGTAAAAGGGCATATTGGGACTCTCTCTATACTATTTGTGCACCTTCTGTATAAATCTAAAATTATTCTAAAATAAAAACATATAAAGCAAAACAACAACAAAAAAAATACAAACAGGGAGACCAAATTCAATTGTGAATGAATATACCAAAGAGTACATGGTAAGTCTTTCAAAAATGAATCTATGACCCCAAATTTATTTGACCACAAAATATAACTCACCAGCTTCTTTGTACACTATCACTTTCTAGTCACATAACACTTCAAGATGAAATGCAGCCAGAACAAAGGGAGGTGAGATAATTAGCATCGGCTTCACACAACTAATTATTTTAAATTAGATTTTCTCCATTTTTGTTTTGGCCCCTCTCAGATTTAAAAGACATTCCTACTTCTAAAGAGTGGTTTGCATTTTGAATAAGCAAACATTTGAACTTAAAAAGAGAAAAAAGGTCGTTTCATATGTTGTTAATAATTATTAGGAAACAGCTCTTACTGCTTTGCACATATTACCACATGTCCTTATATCCACTAAAACCCTTTATTTGGCATTTTAATAGATTGATAATGTGGCAAAAAAATGGAGAAAAATTTAACTATCAAAACCATTTGTTTTCAAATTTTTTCTTTATGTCAAACAGAAAATCTCTACTCAGAAAACAATTAATTCCTCATCTCTATCTCCTCTACTACCTGGTAACCACTAATCTACTTTCTTTGCCTATTCTAGTGAAATCTCATTTTTTTAAGTCTGAAAATATAAAAAGCTAAAGTGTTGAAACAATGAAATTTAAAAATTTTAGTATTTCTATTTATTAATAGGAAAATATGATCTGACTAAGTAAGTTTCTTCTTATACATCACTTTTCACCACTGTGTCTGGTCTTTAGAGTAAGGCTTATGTTTTCTTTTATCCATAAGAATCCCACTTCAGTGTGAGGTGCAGCCAAAAATACCATTTAAAAATAAACCTAGAGGAGAAAGCGTGTGAGTGGCTTAGCCCACTTGCAATTGAGGGTTATTGTTGTTGTTATTGTTAAGTGCCTTATAGTTGATTCCAACTCATAGCAACCCTCTTTAAAGTTTCCTAGAGCAGCTGGTAGGTCTGAACTGCTGGCCTAGTCTTTAGCAGTCTAGTGCTTATCCTACAGCGACACACCAGGACTCCAATTGAGGGTTACTGGCTTAGGAAAAGAGAATCCATTTTTAATATCAGTTTGTTTTTCTTAGCTTCATGAAGAATGTACCCAGAATGATTGTACTAATCAAGGAGGAAGTACAGATAGAAAGGATTAGGATCCAGGTAAATCCAGATACTCCCCAGCTGTACAAAACTGGATTGTTCAGCTGTAAACCATGAGAGCTTGCTTCAGGAGAGAGGCTTCTGGAAATAAAAAATATTTTAATTTTTTTAAATTGGCTGTAATTTGAAACTTTGTAAGATCATTGTTGTTGTTAAGTGCCCTCGAGACAGTTCTGACCCATAGCGACCCTGTATAGGATTTCCGAGGAGCAGCAGGTGAATACGAACCGCGTACCTCGCAGTTCAAACCAACCTTGCAGTCGAGCGCTTATCCTATAGCACCAAACCACGACTCCTTGTAAGATTTGTTGTTGTTGTTAGGTGCCATCGAGCCAGCACTGACTCATAGCGACCTTATTATGCACAGCAGAACGAAACACTGAGATCATATTTTTTTTATTGATTACATAATAGTTTTCTTTCTTTTTATCCCAGAAGTTTTCTAGACGTATCGTCTCATCTGCTGGGCTAGATGATATGGAAGAGTCCTTTCACTCACTCATTCTGTGACTCTACTTTATGAAACGGCCATTCAATGGCATTTTTCCCGTTGAAAATCATACAAAAGGCTAATGGTAATTTAGTTTCCTCTTCAATTCATATAGTGCACTTCACGAGGGAGAACGTAAAATTCTATCATATATGAAGAAATATTTTTATAAATACATGTACTTACTTAACAGAAGTGTAAGGATTTTTTTTAATCCCTAGCCTCAAATAAATTGTCAATATTGGTATGTATGGGTGTTAGAGGTGGAGGTTTTAAACCATGTTGAGAATTGTACTGACAAGCCTCAAGATACAATCTTTAAATCTTTATTTTGTGGCAAGGTAGACAGAAGATAACAACGTCATGTGGCTCTATTTTAAGAAGCACTAGGAACACAAAACTCATTTGGAGGTAGATAAATCAAAAGAATACTGACTTCTAAACTAAAATAAATTGCTATTTGGAAAAAAAATCACCCTTAAGTTTTACTTTTAACTTTTTTAAAAATTCTGTTTTTATCTTCAAACTCACAAAGACAAATGATTCATATTACAATGAAGCTGCTTGCACAAACATAATTTTTAAAGTTCATTCTAAACTTGTTTAAACAAGTCATGGTTCCAACAGTTTGCATAGAAATCCCTTCATCAGTGGCTAAAAGGAAAACATGTTCTGGAGTTTAGTCCAAGAATAAGCCACATGACAGTGTGAACAACATTAATATTACAGAAATTTCTATGTTTTAATTTACTGCCTTCAAAACAAAACACTTTACTTTAAAAACAAGACTCCAAAGTTAGCTGTCTAAATGCAGCAGTTTAACACTTTTTGCCAAGAATATTATAGGGGGTAGAAAACATATATAGAAGAGGATCATCTAGCACTATAAGTGAAAACTTTTAAAATACTCTGTTTTATAAATTTTATAAGATCTATATTATTCATTAGACCCTGGGCCTATGTCACCTAGCTATATTTATCTTTTTGTGTATATAGACTTTCTCTCCAATTGGACCTGAATTCCCTTAAAGTATTCCTTCTTTCTCTCCTTCCTCTTTCTCCCTCTCTTTTGTCCTTTATTTATGTAGTCAATACAAAGTCTTCTTTGTGTGCCAGATTCGGAGTCTTATACTTCTTTGCATTTAGGTTTGTGGAAAAACAGCCTAAGAAAAGTTCAGTTAACACTTGTTGGAAATTACATATGATTATTATGTAATGCTTTCAAATTGATCTTAAGGTCTATTTGCTTAGCATGTTATATTTTCCAAAGCATTTTTTCACATATATTGTATTGTGTGACTTTTTAAAAATGACTTTAAGTCAAAAGAAGGTGAGTTTTGCATAAAAATGTTTTCACCGTCTTTAACGATGCTTTGGAGTCCTGGTGTGGCACTGTGGGATAATGCACTGGACTGCAAGGTCGGTTTGAACCACAAGGTCGATGATTCAAACTCACCAGTCGCTCCTCCAAACCCTATACAGGGTTGCTATGGGTTGGAACTGACTCGATGGCACTTAACAACAACACCCTAACTTCAAGACTCACAAAACACATGACATCAGTTGAAATGTCATTGGCCCATTCTTTAGAAGTTATAGCTCACCACTGCCTCTTCTATTGAGCACTCCTGGTCACACCTCGACCCCCCAAAGTCCACTTACCCTTCTTTAACTTCTCCTACTCCCAGGCACTAACTGTTGACACACCTGCCTATCCTACTCCTGGAGAGCAAAGTCCCAGGGCTTAGTCATCTTCCACACCCACACACTCCTAACACTAAAAGGTTTTGCACACAGAAGGTACTTAATGAATGCTTGTTTGACTAAGTACAGAGAATGAAGAGCAACAGCAATGCAAAGACTATGATTGGAGGCTGGGACCACTCATTTCATGACCCTGATTTCCAAAACTCAATCAGAGACTGCATCTATCCCATCCACCCACCCATCCTCCCAGCTGACACAAGAGTCAACAGTTATAGATTTTAGAAAGGGTGGTGTTGTGACATAGGCGGTGGGCTGCTAAGCAGAAAGTCAGAGGTTCAAACCTACCAGCGGCTCCACAGAAGACCAATGAGGCTGTCTGCTCCTGTGAACAGTTAGTCTCAGAAACCGTAAGGAGCAGTTAGTTCTACTGTGCCTTATAGGGTCGCTCTGATGGCAATGGGTTTGGTTTGGGTTTGGCCTCTGATCCTTCATTTGTTCTTGGTTCAGAAGCTTTACATGCAGCACTCTAATAAAAGTCCTGCTTCCTTCTGTCGGCTCTATCTTTATTTTCACAGTGGTGGGTTGTGTTGAGGGAGGGCAAACCAATCGCACATCATTAACTTTAAAATGACTTTGAAGTCAGGCAGCCTGGAGTCCTCTCCCAGTTCAGCCACATCCAGCAGTGCCACCCATGAGTCTGAGTGAGCTGCTCTGGCTGCCTGTGCTTGGAGTCTCTGACTTGGTAGAATCCCGATGTCCTGGTGAGGTTTAAAGGGACCAGGATTGTCTGCAAAGCAACACACATTAGACAATCCCTGCAAAAGCACTCTCATTATGTGTTAAGCGTTCGAGCTGCTGCCACTTTAATACCAAAAGAAAAAAAAAGCAAAGCACTGCCTTCAGTTGATCCGACTCAACCATACAGGACAGAGTACAATTGCTCCATAGGGTTTCTGAGGTTGTAAATCTCTACAGAAGCAGACTGCCTCAAATCACCAACCTTTCAGTTAGCAAACAAATGCTTAACCCATGACACTACCAGCTTTCCTAATTATAATTACACAGCTCTGATATTTCATTCTTGTGCTTTTGTCTTGGCCCCATTTAAAATTTTCAGGACACCCTGTAGCAAATTAAGGGTGGGGCAGGACACAAAACCTTTAAAGAGCAGAAAGAAATAAGTTGGAGTATTAAAAAATATGAAGCATTTTCAGGAGTTACTAAGATTACCTACAAGACTCTAAAATAGCTGTTGTTGTTGTTAAGTACCGTGGAGTCAGTCCAAACTCATAGTGACCCTGTACAGGGTTTCCGAGGCTGCAAATCTTTATGGGAGCAGAAATCCTCATCTTTGTCCTGTGGAACAGCAGGTAGTTTCGAACTGCCAACCTTGAGGTTAGCAGCCTGATTTGTAACCACTACACTACCAGAGCTCCTTAAAATAGCTGTTAGAGACATTCAAAGAGGATAATACATTTTAACATGAAAGAAATGGATTGAAGTGATATGAAATTCTAGACAAAGACGCTTTCCTTTCCTTTATTAACTGAGCTGCCTATGAATATTTGGTCCTTACAAATTAAAAGCCAAACTGGAGATTTGTAATTTAAATTACTACCCATACACAAGCTTCCATTTCACTAAAACCTACAAAAAGTTGTGGTGCAGTGAGTTAATGTGCCAGACTGCAAAGCCATTTGAACTGCAAGGTCAGCAGTTCAAGCTCACCATAGAAACCCTAGAAAGGGTGGGGATGGGTCGGAACTGACTCGATGGCACTTAATAATAACTACAACCAGGTTTCTGGTTATTAAGATGTGAACTCTTTTGTATTTCAAGTGCCAGACAAATTAGGTTGCAAAGGGTGTTTATGTTTGTGTGCTGAATTTGAAATTCCAAGCAAAAACTTGGATCATTTTGCTGCAGCTTCTCAGTACTGTAGTCATTTCCACATTCTGGAGGACTTTGAAAGACTTGGAGCATCCGGCACAAGGTGTTTGTGGGGAGGTGAATTATTTGACTCCACTCAAATTTTACAGTATTTTCCTTCAAAGGAGTTTACCATTTTTTGAGTCTTGGGATCTCAGGATCCTCACTTTGACATCAGAACAACAGTGACCATTTCCAAATGGCAGGAGCCTGGATCTACTCAATGGAGAGCAGAAGAGAGGAAAAGAAAAACAAAAGATGTGGCAGTATTCCCATGCACTCTGGCTACTCAGGTGCCAAGATCTCCAGACAGAGACGATCCTTCCAGAAGCTCCTCATCTGGAAAGACGGGTTGGTCCAGAGTTGAGTTAGACTCTCAGAGTCACACCCAAGCCCTGCTTTGCTCCACCCTGAGAAGTCAGCATTGAGACATAAGGGACATCAGCAGTTTTTCCTTCCCAAGACATTTCAATCAGCTGAACACAAAGAAATTACGCTTGTATTAAGGAAAAAATTAACTACTTGTTGAAAGCTATTTTGTCCTATTTAATAGATCTAACCAACAATTACCTAGCTTCCTGCATCGTCAGATTGTTTTATTTTTCTCCCTAAGCCGATGAAAACTCTACAGGACTATTAACAATGGAATTTAATGATTTTGAAATAAATATTTCACAGGAGCAAAGTGAGGACTACAAAAGATTTTTTTTTAAAAAAAGGTAACAATTCATTAGAAAAGAGTTCACAAACAGAAAAGATAAATTATAACAACTAAGGCTTGATCTTTTCTTGAGCCACTGATGGCTATTAGATTCAAATCTAACACAACAATTACTGTCTGAGTGGCAAGTCATTTAACTACTTTAACCTCAGTTGTGCCTATCTGTAAAATAGGAAGTTTGCTGAGAGGCTTGAGGCAACATCCACAACACATCTGGTACATCACTGTTGTTTAATATATGGTAACTATTGCTACCCATTGAGTTGATATTTTTATAAGATATATAACTTCTCAAACTTGAGAGCCAGGTAAATAATATCAACCATGTATTAAGATAAACTATATCTTACTTAGCAACTGTTTCCCAGAAAAACTGTATTTATACCATTCATTCTATGAGTCATCTAAACTCAAAGACTGTTTTCTCAGATGCTCCCTCATCTCTGACATCCAGTTCTTAGCTGAAGCTGTCATTTCCCAAGGCAGTATCTACTCCCCCAGCCCAGTCGCTCCCTTCAGTCTCCTTTAGACTTTTATAACTTCCATCTGTAACTGGTGCAAGCCCACTCCATCCTGCAAATTCCTCCCCACTGCACGCCGCAGATATGGTCCCAAAGCTGAGCTATGATCATCTTCTATTTCTCCATTCAAAAACTTCCCATGGCTCCTGTCTGCCTGCGGGTGCAAGCACCTCACCCTGACATTCAGGTTCTGTCATGCTCTGGCCCCAACCTAGCCTTCCCTCTTAGCGAAGGCTCAAAAAGGAGACCATGTCACAGGCTTTGAACTTGCTCTTAGCTTCTCATGCTCTTCTCTTCCAGGGGAAGGCTCTCTGCCCACCCATCTTTGGCAACTGTAATTTCAAAAAATCTAATTCAACTCTATTGCCTTTATAAAGGAGCCCTGGTGGTGTAGTGGTTAAACTCGCGGCTGCTAACTTTAAGGTCCAAGGTTTGAACCCACCAGTCACTCCAGTAAAAAGGTGTGGCAGTCTGTTTCCATAAAGATTACAATCTTGGAAACCCTGTGGGATAGTTTTACTCTGTGCTATAGGAGCCCTGGAGTCCTGGTGTGGTGCTGTAAGATAAGCACTGGACTACTACTAACTGAAAGGGCAGTAGTTCAAACCTACCAGCCACTCTGCAGGAGAAAGATGAGGCTTTCTGCTCCCATAAAGATTTACAGACTAGGAAACCCTATACAGGGTCACTATGAGTCGGAACCTACTGGACAGCACTAAGCAACATCATAGGGTTACTATGAATTAGAATTGACTCATTGGTAGTAGCTTTGTTTTTGGTTTTCTTTGATAAACTCTTGAGTTCTATCTCCTGAAGTCTCTCTGGCCATTTACACCCCTTTAAATTCCACCTGCCTTTAGTATGACAGCATTTGTGTACTTACCTTCCTTTAAAAAGCATACACTCCTTCCAAGAAATCCTTATATTTTCGTTTTCACATATCCCCTTAATGTGCACACTGTTGGTACTAAGTGCCATCAGTCAGTTCTGACTCCTAGCGACCCTGTATAGGGTTTCTGAGGATTGGCTGGTAGGTTTGAACTGCCAACTATGCAGTTAACAGTCCAGTGTTTATCCTACAGGGCCATACCAGGATTTCAGTACACACAGTAGATGCTTTGCAAATGTCTGGTGAGTGGATGAAGTTCAGATGCATCCACGGTGTCATCATAGTCCTATCTGGTCTAAAAGACAAGCCGTGAAGGCACGGAGTTACAGGCACATAGAGCCCTGGACCACAGGTGAGGAGCCGTGGGTTTTCGGGCCAACTCAGCCAAGAGTGAGAACTTAGGCAAAGCTTCTTGCCTCTAAAGAGGGGCTCTGTACACTAGGTAATCCCTCCCGCTCTAAAATTCAATGCAAATAGACCTGCTGACCTCATACTAAGAAATGGTGGTGATGGTGGTGATGTGCCGTGGAGTCGGTTCCAACTCATAGCAACTCGGCACAAGGTTTCCGAAGCTGTAAATCTTTACAGGAGCAGAAAGCCTCTTTTTTCTCCCGTGGAACAGCTGGTAGTTTCGAACTGATGACCTTGAGGTTAACAGCCCAACTCATAACCACTATGTTACCAGAGCTCCTTATACTAAGAAATAGGCTTCTTTTACACAGTAGTTTAAAATAAACTTATTTTATATATATATAATATATATACATCTGTATTATATTTGTTGTTGTTGTATGTATTATATATATAATATATATATATGTATTATATATCTATCTATATCCACCACCAACTGACTCAACGGCACTAAACAACAACAGCAGATCACATAAGGATTTGCTATAGGATCAACACTGGACTGCAAACCACAAGGTTGACAGTTCAAACCTACCAGCAGCTCCTTGGAAACCCTATACAGGATCACTATGAGTTGGAACCAACTCCACGCATTTAAGAACAACAATCACATAAATTTTGGTTTTCAAATAATGAGATTGGTAAAAATAAGTAAGCAGTACTATAATAATTACATATTTCTGAAACTTAATGACTATATCTGCTTAGCTGTAAGACTTTGTCATTTTGCTACCATCCTTACTTCAAATTTCACTACAGATTTGTAATTTCTTTTAACTCAGGAATAAAATAAGAGCAATATCTACCTTAACAGAAAACAATGAATATAATACCTTATATAAGAAAAATGCAAAGCACCAATTCTCAAAAACATACCTATTATATTACAATAATGTAACATTTATCAAACATTAACAAAATATTAGCTAGAATGCTCTTCTTGTTGTTAAGTGCTGTGGAGTCCGTTCTGACTCATAGCTACCCTGTATAGCGTTTCCGAGGAGCGGCTGGTGAATTTGAACTGTCGACCTTGTGGTTCAAACAGACTTGCAGTCCAGTGCTTTATCCCATAGTGCCATACCAGGACTCAAGTAAGTAGAATGTTGTTGTTATTGTTAAGTGCGGTGGTCAGTTGACTCACAGTGACCCTGTATAGGGTTCCTAAGGAATAACTGGTGAGCTTGAACCAGGAAAAGTTAAATTAAGTAGTTGAAGAACTCATCCAGTCTAAATTAGACGAAAACAGGGGTGAAGTGAGGAAAGAATTACAAATGAAATATAATACAAAAACCTGACATGTTACTATTGTAAAAGACAAAGGGGTGGTCTTAAAAGGAGAAATAATATTTGGGGATGTTTACACATGGCAGCGCTGTAGAATAAGCACTGGACTGGTAACCACAAGTTCAAACCCATCAGTCAGTCTCAGAAACCCTGTACAAGGTCACTACGACTTGGCGCACAAGAGCAACACACACTCAAATTAATCCAATTAGGGGAAGAGCTAAACTCACTATTACTAAGATTGCTAATGTAATTCAGTTAGTAACAAATGAATTGGAATTTTGAAACAAATGAATTGTAATTCAGTCAGTAATTTTACATTGGTTTTTGTGCTTAGAAAAAATTTTAATCTCAATGTACTTATTAGATTCTTAGTTATCATTCAAGGAGCTCTGGTAGCAAGTAGTGGTTATGAATCGGGCTGTTAACTTCAAGGTCAGCAGTTAAAAACTACCAGTTGTTTTTCGGGAGAAAGATGAGGCTTTCTGCTCCCTTAAAGATTTACAGCCTGGGAAACCCTGTGCAGGGTCACTATGAGTTGGAACCGACTCCAAGGCACATAACAACAACAGAGATCATTCACTCAGCACAGGACAGTTGGTCCCTGAGTCAATGCTGATAACCCCCTCCTAAAATTGCATGCCATGGACGAACAAATCCCTCCAGACATTAACACCAGGAAACCAGATGCGGGTGCATACCCTCTCTGTCTTCAGTAAGAGTCACTATTTTTAAAATGCAAAAGCCAGCATTTGTGGCTATTTCGGATTTTATGAATTCCTCAGTTCAGAAGGGTTGGCAGTACGGTGGCCACCTCATAACTGCAGGTTGGTACAGGTTGTTGGTGTGTGTGGGAGGGGTGAAGAGAAGAAGACTCCATTAGCTGGGTCAGGAAGGAATGTTGTCAAGCTCACTCATGTCCCGGAGACCCCACCTCCACAGCCCCGGAAATCAACACCAGTGGGCAGAAAACACACCCTTGCTCAGACCTAGGGAATTTTTCATTTGGTCCTGTTTTCCCTTCTCAGAGAGAAATAAAACCTGACACGTTTATAAACAAGGTTTAAATTAGGAAAACAGAACACAGGAAATTATGCTGTAGTATGAAAAAACACTGAGTCTTGAGAAAAGTGAATGTTTTCATGAAGAAACCACTTATCTTTAAGCAGTTCATTGTTTAGTGAATTCTTTTAAATACTACTTTTCTACAAAATGTTAACCAAGCAGATGGAATACTCAATAGTATTAATTATTTTCAATTTAAAAGATAGAGGCTCTAAGATAACAGAAGCATATTTTTTCCTTTTAATCCTTGGTTCATAAAATGTCGAAAAGCTGCTGAAAAGTCCTTACACAGAATTCTGCTTGGATTTGTAATGTGCTTCTCAAATATTGGAAAACGGGAGGGAAAAACTTCTGTCACCCAAATCACAATAAAAAAAAATTTTTTAAAAAGATAAATTCTAGACTTAAATAATTGGCAAATGTCTAAACCAAACGAAAATAAAAACTTGCCACACGTCCTCCCCAATCCTTCTGTGTGTTACTTGGCACATTGTTCCTGGAAATTCCCAGGTATATTTTGTTGCGAAAACGTTTGGATATTGAGACAATTCTTTTCTAACTCAAAAAGTTAAAATAAATTAAGATACTATGAGTAAAAAAAAAAAAAAATCTAAGCGCAAAATCGGTTGCAACTGAAGCAGTCCCTCTGTCTACAAAACTGCTTGCAAACAAAAACCCTTTGGAGGATATTCAGGTTACTCCTCCCCAGCCTAAGGCCACAGCGCAGGCAGTACTCGGTTTCAAAGCCCTGGGCCTCTAACCCAAAACCCTAGGTGAGAAAGCCCTACATGGGGCGGGAGGAAAGCAGGCAGTCAAACTCTCCCAGCTCGCGTGGGTATCCAGAGTCCGCCTCCGGAGGCCAGGTTCACTATCTCCCCCACCCATCCAATGACCCCCTCGGACTGTTTCCGCGAAGATCCAAGCACCTTCGCCAGGCTGGTCCCCAGCGTGGTTGGCTGCTGCGCGAACTGGTTCTGGGCGCCTGTGGCACCACAGCTCCCTGCCCAGACGCTCCAACATCAGGAGCAGAATGCCTACGAAACGGCGATGCTCTCTACCAAGGCACTGGGGTAGTTCATAGAGTGCTTTTTTTAAAAAAAATGGAGCAAACCAAGGGCCAGATGGTGCACAAGTTGGCTGGGGAAAACAAGCGCGTCTCCGCCCTGCGGCTGCCCAGTCCAGGAAGCTCCACTGGAGAGAAGAGGGGACGGCCGAAGCGGGGTCCCGTCTATGCGTAACCTCGATCTGGGCACTGTCTGCGGTTCAACTCCCCTTGGTGACCGGAGAGCTCGGGCTCCAGCGCGATCGTGATCTTAAGGTGGATGGGAAGGTAGGGAACCAAGTTTGGTTACTGCTCGGGGGTTAGCTTTTGTTGTCACAACCACGCCTTGCCTGGGCTCCCACCTGCCAGCCGGGGAAGCTCGGAGCCCGACACAAAGGTGCTAAGGCCGGCCTGGCAGAGGGGCAGCTGGGGAATGGGAGAGAGACGACTCCCCGGGCTTCCTTCCCCTCGCGCCTTACTGGGTTCCCGGCAGGCGGAGTTTAAACGACCCGCTCCGCCCCTAGCAGGTTGTGGGAAGGGAGGCAGATAGAACGGAGTCCCAACTTCCAGGAAAACTGAACTTTCTTTCTCTCCCAGCATTGACCCACTCCCTACCCACGTCAGCGTAGCGCACAGGGGCGCCGGACACCTGGGCACTGTTCCCAGCCGGACCAGGAAACAATTCCTGATCTCGAGCAAAAAACCATTCGATTTTCTGGACCAGGGTTTCCGTCCCTCCCTCCCAACTTCCTAGGAGTCGGCTCGGAGAGCACCCACCAGTAGCCGTCCGAGTTAACGTCGGTGACCGTACAGCGCCGCGTGTAGTACATCCTGCCGTTAGCGCCTCCGCCGCCGCCACCGCCACCACCGCCGCCGCCGCAGGTCATCTCATAGCGCAGGTCCGGGCCGGACTCTGCGCGCGTCATGCGGCCCAGCGTGTTGATCCTTGGGTGAGAGCCCCCATTGCAGCTCATCTTGGCGGCGCCACGCAAGAGCGGCTCAGCGCCGAGGCATAAGCAAGAGTGGCGACTGGAGGAAGTCCGAGGAGGCTTCAAAAGCAGAGATACCGAAATGGAGGGGGGCGGTGCCGAAGTTTCTCAAGGACGCTCTTCAGCGCCGAGCAGTGCCCTCCCCTGGGAGCGGCGCGGCCGAGTGGAGGTAGGGGAGCGGGAGAGGCGCGCTGGGAGCGCGCGGACCGTGGAGGTGCAGGAGGAAGAGCTGTGTCTCGGAAGGTGGCGAGAGCGCAGAGGAGCTGCGTCGCGGCTGGGTGTTGGTGTTGGTCGGCGGGGGTGCAAGTCTCCTCCCCGCTGGCTCCCGGCGCCGAGGCCACACCTGGCCAGTTTCTTCCCAGGGCGGGGTTCAACTGCCGCGCCTACCCCATCCCCCGCTGGTGTCATCGGCGCCCCGGAACCGCCCTCCGCATCTGCGCTTGCCGGCCTGCGACTCAGCCCAGCGTCGTCGAGACCTGAGCCACATCCCAGAGGGGCAGGAGGGACAGGGACTGGTCAGTCATGTAGGTGCTGTGCTTGGCGACTGAGGACGGGGCCCCTCGCCTTTGAGGATTTCCTCCGTCCACAAGGCAGAAATAGGCTGGGAAATAAGGGTCTTATTAAACATTTGTTTATCCTTGGAAAGGATGCTTTTTAAAATGTGTTTGGGGGGGGGGGGGTTCCTCCCAGTAATCTATAAAATTGTTTCAAACATCCGGTTTTTGACGTGTAAAAACTATTTTTACAGATAGCCATAACTTTGTGGCGTTTTCACCACACACAATTTCTTTGATTTGAAGATAAACAGGAAAACATCCCAGTTCTTTTCTTTGGGACATGAAACATATAAATAACTGTTCCTTTTATTTTTCCTTTTCTTGGTAATTTTAAACAGAGTACTAAAAGGCTCCAACCCCCACCTCCAGCGCCCCCCCCCCCAAATTTTGTTGCAGAACCTTAGGAAGCTGCTCTTTCTAGGCCCCCTAAGCACCTTTTCCCCCAAATCCCGCCCCTTTCGGAAGTCGGAACTTTTCCCAGTTAGTGGCCAAGGCCCTTCTGGGAGTAAGCCCTTTTGACAACAGTGGACAGAGATCACCCACATTGTACAGACTCTGAGTCAACATTCCACCTCCCAGCTCCAAAGCCACTCCCAGTTTAGGGGCAGAGTGTTAACTAACCTGTAGTCGCCAGGATCCTGTTTAGAAATCGAACCAGCCAAACTATGCCTGGGAGCGGGATGGCTCCAAACATTGAGCACAGGGGAGCAAAACCCCAAGGTCCATGGTTGGAGCCGCCAGCCACTCTGCAGGAGAAAGATGAGGCTTTCTGCTCCCTCGAAGATTTACAGCCTCCGAAACCCTGTACAGAGTGGCTTTGAGTCAGAATGTAACTTGGGGAAATTGTTAAATTGCTTCTTAATAAGCAGCATTTAAAGATGTGTGTAAAAAAACTTTTCTCCTCTTCCTAAACAATGCCTTGTTATACAAAGTATTTATGAAAATGTTCGTAAACTGAAAAGAACAAAAATCAAACTGTAATGTCAGTATGCTGCAAAGGGAATGGGAAACGATTTCTAAAATTTGCTATATTTTAAAACTCTTAATTACAACTCACCTTTTGGGCATAATCTTTGATCAGTTATTTTGTCATGTTTCTTCACAATTGACCACAGAATTGATGAGCTTAAATTCAAGGAGTAAAAAACATTATAGGGTAAACGTTTATTGTTAGTACACCCAATAATTTTCTATTTTCTCTCATTTTTAGTAAAGGAAAAATGTGATAAAGTGTCTAAATAAGTTGCACAAAAACTGACAAGAGTGTTTCTTCTGAAACTAAAGCAGTGTCTGAGAGCCAGCCCCAGCACTAGCAGTCCATGCATGAGGTCCATTGGCTGGAGGGGAGAAAGGACCAGGTGTAACATTTCAGGATGTCAGTGTACAGAATTTGAATTGGGATGAATTCCTTCTATGTACCTCATTTGTGCAGCAAATGTGGCTAAGTTAGTGTGGAAAGCCTATACAGGGTTGCTATGAGTTGGAATCGGCTTGACCGCACACAGCCAACACCAACAACTACTATGTGATGGGCCAATGTCAGACTCTGGAAGATGCGAAGATGAATAAAAAGTAGTCCTTTTAAACTTTATTTGAAAAAAAAAGAACTATTCCTTTTTTTCCCCCCAATAGTGTGTCCTGGTATGGAGCTGCAAGTTAATGTGCTGGACTGAAAAATCAGTTTGAACCACAGGGTTGGTGGTTCACAGGGTCACTATGGGTCAGAACTGACGCAACAGCACTTAACAACAACAGTGTGTAATAAGGGTATGAAGCTGCACAGAGTTCTTATAAACAATATACATTTTCGTACCACTTTTCATTATTAAATATAGCTCCAACTAGCCAAGAGACCCTTCTGAGAACTCACAGTCAGTTCCCAAGAGTCAGGATACACAGAGATCCATATGCCACCCAGATTCACTCTAAAAAATAGGGACAAAAGGCAAAAAGCACAGCCCAGCAAAATTATACACTCTGGTTGCCTTTGTTTTCAGGCATATCTTATTGCCTCTTGCTTCTTTAGGTATTCCTAAAACCCCAATGAAGTCCTGGTATGGCGCTGTGGGGTAATGCGCTGGACTGCAAAGTCGGTTTGAACCTCAGGATTGGCAGGTCAAGCTCCTTAGAAACCTAAACAGGGTCACTATGGATTGGAACTAACTTGATGGCACTTAACAAGACCCAACCCCAAAAGGCTTCCACTAACTATACACACAATGTCTGGGAAAAAAATGTCTTCCATTTCAGAATCAATTCAGTGGTAATGGGTTTGGTTTTGATTTTGAAGAGGTATAAGGGCCTTGGGTGGTGCAAATAATTTGTGCTAAACTACTAACTGAAACTGAAAACGAGGGCTTCTATAATGGAGGGCAGCGGTTAAACGATGTGCGAGAACTGCGCAGACCTGGTTGTTGTTGTTGTTAAGTGCCGTCGAGTCAGTTCTGACACATAGTGACCCTGTACAGGGTTTCTGAGGCTGTAAATCTTTACCGGAACAGAAAGCCTCATCTTTCTCCTGCAGAACCACTGGTAGTTTCGAACCGCTGACCTTAAGGTTTGCAACCCAATTCGTAACCAATACGCTACCAGAGCTCCTTAGCAGCCCTTAGGGCATGGTAGAACTACCCCCACTAAGATTTCTAAGACTATACTTTTTACAGGAATCAACTCACATCTTTGTCCTGAGAAATGACTGATGGATTTGAACCACTGACCTCTTGGTTAGAAGCTGAGTGCTCAACCACTTAATGTGCCACCAGAGCTCATCCATATAAAGCTAAGGTACCACCCATTAAACCAAAAGTTCTTTTCTGGACATGAAATTTTAGCTTAGTGCTTCTCTCTTTACACACATGCAAATCAATAAAACTCCCTCTTGGAGACATTTACACATTCATCCATTTAAAATCCAGTTTCTGAACATGTACTATGTGTCTCATAATAGGTTCAATGCTAGACACAGAAACATGGATAAGGTATAGCTCCTGCTCTGTGGGATATCAAAGACTGCAACAAGAAAAGATAATTACAAATTTGGGCATGCTATAATAAAGGAATGTTTGTAGAGCTGTGGGAACACAGCAGAGGAGTCTTTCTTACAGTGAGGGTTAAAATTTCACAACCCAAAGTCTGACTGAGCCCTCACTAAGGTCAGCTATTTTTTCCCTGCCACTTGTACATATCTCCCCTGGCACTGATAGAGTCAAATCACTGGCACACCACTTTCTCTCGGTTTGACCATGGACATGACCTTGCAGCTACGAAGGGGACCTTAGTCCGATCCTGAGCATATCTTTAAAACGAAATGAAACATCTCAGTTTCAGTGAGATTAAGGATTCTTTACCTGCCCAAAATCATACGGAAATTATCTCACCTCTCTTTTTTGGTAAATGGTATCAAAACTCGTTAGTTAAAACAACTCCTCAGTCTCCCTGGACATTGCTGTTGTTATTCTGACACATAGTGACCCTGTATAGGGTTTCCGAGGAGCGGCTGGTGAGCTTGAACCACTGATCTTTCTGTTCAACCAATCTGGCAGTTCAGTGCATTAATCCACGGCACCACAGGGGGACTATTTTTTAAATTCTGTAGAAGTTTAGGATTGGAACTTACATCATAGTTGAATAATGTGAGGTAAAGAAAATGCCTATTAGAATGATAGACCAGTTTTTGTTATGGATATATACATGTGAGAGTACGTTAAAAAGTATTGCTCTAAATTCATAGAAATCTTTATTAAACAAAAATATACAAATGTGAAGTTAATGTTTCTTAACGTATTGTCTTTCTAGGTCTATGGTGTGGTGCCGCAGGATGATACGCTGGACTGAAAGGTCAGTTTGAACTGCAAGGTTGGCAGTTCAAAACCACCAGTCACTCCTTGGGAACCCTATACACGGTCGCTTCAAGTCGGAACCAACTCGACGGCACTTAACAACAACAACTCTTACCTGAAGAATTTTGCTTTCTTTGACTTATACTACATCAAAATGTTAGTTTTGGCATCCTTGAGGGACTCAAATCATGTTTCTTCAAGTTTGGGAACAAAAAGAAATCTACAGGGATAAGATCAGAACTGTAGGGCCGATGGGGTAAAGTTTCTCAACAAATTTCTCATGGCACGGTCCTTGCTGTTTTCAAAGAATGAGCAGATGTATTGTCATGTTGGAAAATAATTCTTTGGCACAACTTGCCTGACCTTTTTATCACCAATGCATTTTTCAATTTTGTAACTTCTTCATAGTAAGCCCCTATGATTATCCTGTTTCTTTTGAGAAAATCTGTGGAGATTACCTCTGTGGAGTCCCAGAGCAGTTGCCATACCCTCTGAGCTGACATCTCTGCACTGAGGTCTTCCCAACCTTCTTTAAAATGCTTGATCGATCTAAAAATGGTTTTATGTGGGGCATCATAAACTTGATGCAAAGCTTCAATTTGGGGGGAATGGTGCCCCCCCCTTTTTTTTTTCCTTAATACACCATCATGAGACTAAGACAAGTTTATTTACTGAGAGAAAGTGTCTGCAGCCATCTACTGATCACAGAGATATGTTTAAACATTTTGTTTGGTATAATGTGAGGTAAAGAAAATACCTATTAAAATGACAATTAGGTTTTATTAATGTATGTATACTAGATTTGTATGTATATATATCTCAATCATATATATATGTATTAGTCCTGGTGTGTGACACTGTGGGTTGATGCACTGGACTGCAAAGTCGGTTTGAACCATAAGTCAGTCTGAAACATATATATATTTCAAACACAGCACCATACACACACACACACACACACACACACACACACACACATATATAGTTGTTGTTGTTAAGTGCTGTTGAGTCAGTTATGACCCATGTAGTTGTTGTTAAGTGCCCTCTAGTCAATTCTGATCCATAGTCACCCTGTATAGGGTACAGACCATTAATTGCTCATATGCAAATTCAGGCTGAAGCTGAAGAATCTTAAAACAAAGTCCACAAGAGTCAAAATATGACCTTGAATATATCCCACCTGAATTTAGAGATCATCTGAAGAACAGATTTGATACTAAAGACTGAAGACCAGAAAAGTTGTGGGATGACATGTAGAACATCCTACAGGAAGAAAGCAAAAGGTCATTAAGAAGACAAGAAAGAAGGAAAAGATCAAAATAATGTCAGAGGAGACTCTGGAACATACTCTCCAGCATAGAGATGCTAAAACAAATGGGAGAAGTGAGGAGGTACAGAGCTGAACAGAAAGTTTCAAAGGTCAGCTCGAGAAGACAAAGTCAAATATTATAATGAAATGTGCAAAGACCTGAAGTTAGAAAACCAAAAGAACATGGTTAGCATTTCTCAAGCTGATGAAACTGAAGGAAAAATTCAAACCTCAATTTTAAGTATTGAAGGATTCTCTGGGCAAATCACTGACTGATGGAGAAAGCATCAAAAGAATATGGAATGAATACACAGAGTCACTGTACCAAAAAGAAACGGTCAATGTTCAACCATTTCAGGAGGTAGCATATGATCAAGAGCCAATGATCCTGAAGGAAGAAATTCAAGGTGCAGTGAAGGCATTGGCAAAGACTAAGGCACCAGGAATTGATGGAATATAAATTGAAATCTTTCAACAAACTGATGCAGCACTGGAGGCACTCACTTTTTTATGCCAATAAATTTAGAAGACAACACATAGAAAGGTGACCCAGTGGAATGCGGAAATCATCAGATAATATAATTGATATCCCATGTGAGTAAAGTTTTACTAAAGGTAATCCAAAAACGGCTGCAAGCATACATTGACAGAGAACTCCCAGAGGTTCAAGCTGGATTCAGACCAGGATGTCAAATGAGGGCTATCATTGCTGACATCAGAGAGATCTTGGCTGAAAGCAAAAAATACCAGAAAGATGTTTACCTGTGCTTTATTGACTATGCAGAGGTTTTGATTGTATGGATCATGACAAGCTATGAACAACATTGTGAAGTGTGAGTTTTCTGTAACACTTAATTGTGCTTATGAGGAACCTGTACATAGACCAAGAGGCAGTTGTTTGAAGAGAACAAGGGAACACTGAATGGTTTAAAATTAGGAAAGGTGTGCGCAAGGGTTGTAGTCTTTCACCATACTTACTCAATCTGTATGCTGAGCACATAATCTGAGAAACTGGATTATATGAAGAAAAATGTACCATAAGGATTAGAGGAAGACTCATTAAGAACCTGTAATATACAGATGATACAACCTTGTTTGCTGAAAGTGGAGAGGACTTAAAATACTTATTGATGAAGATCAAAGACTTTGCTATGGGTTTCATCTCAATGTAAAGAAAACAAAAATCCTCACCACAGGACCAATAAATAACATCCATATAAATGAAAAAGAAAGGGATTTAAATTGTTAAAGACTTCACTTTGCTTGGATCAACCATCAACACTCATGGTAGCAGCAGTCAAGAAATCAAATAATGTATTGCATTTGGCAAATCTTCTGCATAAGAACTCTTTAAACTCTTTAAAAGTGTTGAAGAGCAAAGATGTCAGTTTGAGGACTAAGGTACACTTGACTCAAGCCATGGCATTTTCAATAACCTCATATGTTTGTGAAAGTTGAAAAATGAATAAGAAAGGCCGTAGAAGAATTGATGTATTTGAGTTATGCTGTTAGAGGAAAATATTAAGAGTACCATGAATTGCCAAAAGAACAAACAGATCTGTGTTGGGAGAAGTATATAGGTAGAGTGCTCCTTGGAAGCCAGGATGGCCAGACTTTGTCTCTCATACTTCGGACATGTTATCAGGAGACACCAGTCACTGAAGAAGGATATCATGTTTGACAAAGTGAAGGGTCAGAGAACAAGAGGAAGACCCCCAATGAGATGGATTGGCACAGTGGCAGCAGTGATGGACTCAGGCATAGCAATAATTGTAAGGTTGACCCAGGACTGGGCAGTGTTTCATTCTGTTGCGCATATGGTCACTATGAGTCGGTACCAACTCAATGGCACCTAACAACAGCATAGTTATACATAGGTGTCCTGGTGTGGTGCTGTGTGTTAATGCACTGGACTGCAAGGTCAGTTTGAACTGCAAGGTCGGTGGTTCAAGCTCACCAACTGCTCATAACCTACTCAACGTCACTTAACAACTATATATATAATAATGTTTATATATTTAAAACTCTATCTATCTATCTATCTATCTATCTATCTATCATCTATCTATCTATCTATCTATCTATCTATCTATCTATCTATCTATATATCTATCATCTAT
>NW_006408578.1:13139293-13167137 GCF_000296735.1 Chrysochloris asiatica
ATCTATCTATCTATCTATCTATCTATCTATCTATCTATCTATCTATCTATCTATCATCTATCTATTCCTGGTCAGAATTGGCTCGATGGCACTTAACAACAACACCAGGACTATGTAAAAATAAATAAATAAGAGTAGAAACTAAATTATAAATGATCTAAGCCTAGCATCATTAAGGAAAGTGTAACGCAAACAAAATATAGCCCAGTGTGTAATATGAGCTCTTTCAAAACTGTATACACATTCTTAGGCAGGAATAAGGCCCCATAACCATTATCATCTTACCATCATAAAGGATTTATGGTCCATACATTGTTTTCCTGCTGCAGAGAGGAAAGTGTGCACAAAAGAGAGATTAAAGAATAAGGAAAATGCTCAAGTTTCCATACTCAATGATCTTAACATGAAAATCAGGAGACAAAATATGAAACCAATTGGTAAGAAAAAGTGAGGATCTAAATGTGTGGTGCTGTAGGGTAAGCATTCAACTATAAGCTTAGTTCAGACCTCAAGGTCAGCGGTTCAAACTCACCAGCCACTCCTCCTAGAAAAGAAAATCGATATGAGTTGGAACCAACTTGATGTCAATTAACAGCAAATAGAGCAAAAGCAGGGTGAAACATTCTTGGTTTCAACTGGCTCTGTTAATCTAGGGTTGTAAGTTTGTCAGAGACCTGATAGAGTCCCAGTTCCACAGAAGCTCCATTAAGATACCTCTTCATACACGAAGACCACAGACACCCTTGAGAGCTTGATTTGCTAGAGGAGTAAGCCCCAGATTAGAGCCAAGCGCTTACTCAGCAAACCAAGTAAGAGGCTTGCTTAGAAAAGTAAACTAAAACAGGGAATTTTTGCCTCACAATACAGAGTGCTCCTTGGAGGCCAGGATGGCTAAGCTTCATCTTCATACTTTGGACATATTGTCCGGAGGAAAAAGTTGCTGGAGAAGGATGTCATGCTGGGTAAGATGGAGGGTCAGAGAAAAAGAGGGAGACACCTAACGAGATGGATTGACCAGGTGGCATCACTGATGGACTCAAGTGTGGCAGCGGTAGTGAGGTTGGCCCAGGATCGGACATTGTTTCATTCTGCTGTGCATGGGGTCGCTATGAGTCGGGTCCAACTCAATGGCACCTGACAACAACAATTATAAAAAGTGTGTATGTTGTTGTTGAATGCCATCGAGTCAAATCCTACTGATAGCTACCCTGTACAGGGTTTCTGAGGATCAGCTGATGGATTTAAACTGACAACCCTGCATTTCAAAGCTGACCTTGTTATTCTACAACTGGTCAAAACTGACCAGTGCTTATCCTACAGCACCATATACTTACTGTTAAGTGTCCAGAAAAGGAGGAAAGGAATGGCAAGAATTCAAGAAAATTTCACCTGTAACTACAACAAACAGTTGAAACCATTGTACTAAGCATTTTTGGTAGAATTCCTTCCAGTTGTTTTGTTATTTCAATTGATTGTTACCTACTTTATGTCAGAATATAAAGACAAGTTTGAATCCAGCTTCGTAAATGCATTGTATCATGAACATTTTCTAGCACTCTTAAAAACTTCTTTGATCATTTTTGAAATGTGCAAATCATTTCTGTGACATTTGGGTTTTTTAAAAAGGAAAGGAGCTCTGGTAGCATAGTGGTTATGAGTCGGGTTGTCAATTTCATGATCAGAAGTTCGAAACTACAGCTGCTCCGCGGGAGAAAGATGAGGCTTTCTGCTCCCGTAAAGATTTACAGCCTCGGAAACCCTGCACAGGGTCGCTATGAGTCGGTCACTATGAGTCCTCTGCATGGCTCACCACCACCACCACCACCATGGAGGGGAGCCAAGAGGCAGTGCCGAGGCGGTGAGCAATTGCTGCATTTATGGTAGTTACAACAATCGCTAAACTGAGAAAGCAATCCTGTCATTGAGGGCTGGAGACAGTTCCATATAGGGGCTTTCCAGCTATCTATCCTGTTGTTAAGTGCTACCATCAAGTTGATTCTGACTCAGAGCAACTGTGTATAGTGTTTCCAAGGAGCAGCTGGTGGGTTTGAACTGTCAACCTTGTAATTAGCAGTCCAGGACTTATCTTATAGCACCACCCAGGACCCCGGCTATGCTGTAGCCCTCAGCATAAGTCAGAAACCAGGGAGAAAACTTTTTTGAGACACCTTCAGGAATCCATTTGCATTTGGAAACACTCCAGGAGAACTGAGCTGTTTCTGGTTTCTTTAACTAACTGGCTCCTAGTAACTTCGGTAATTGCTCACCTGAGAAAGCTTTCATTTAGCAAGGGCTGGATTCAAGAACAAGTTGTAAGTTATGCAAATCAGAGGAAAGTCTCAAAGATTGCTTCTTCTGCCATAAATGAATGTTCATGTCAGCAAATCTAACTTGATTTGATTTGTGCTTTTTTTTTTTCTTTTTACTAACTGCAACATTTTAACTTGAAATGTTTAAACTATATACAGAAACTTTCCAAATTAGGAAAAATGTATAGCATAGATCCATAGCAGTTTCAACAAACCTGTGGAGCAGTTCAGTCTTGCAAAGGAGGGTGTGGGGAGCAACACTTCATTCTTGTCCAACCTGACTGGTGGCCACCTAGAGTTTTAACTGCTTAGTAGTTTGGCTCCAGGGGGAGTGACAAGAAATATCTCCAGTTCTTTCCCACTGATGTACTCAGAAGGAATGTCACCTGTCTGTCATCTCTAAACAGCTTTTATATTGCTCTAATGTATATGATTTTAAAAATCCAAGGATTTCAAATTATAATTACTGTGTTCCTAAAAGAAAAATAAATATTCCTATTTAATGAATCCCCTAAAAAGTATGTAATATCCAAAAGGAGTCTTTTCTTAAATCTGTAGTTAAACTGCAGCTACAGACTGGGGAAGGGTTGCCTCCTCAAATTAGGGTCAGCCGTATTGCACTGGGCAAATCTGCTGCACAGGAACTTTTTAAAGTATTGAAGAGCAGAGATGTCAGCTTGAGGACTAGAGTGCGCCTGACCCAGGCCATTGTGTTTTCAATAGCCTCATATGGATGCGAAAGCTGGACAGTGAATAAAGAGGATCGTAGAAGAATTGATGCCTTTGAGTTGTGGTGTTGGAGGAGAATACTGAGGGTGCCATGGACTGCCAAAAGAACCAATAGATCTGTTTTGGAAGAAGTGCAGCCAGAGTGCTCCTTGGAGGCCAGGATGGCTAAGCTTCGTCTCTCCTACTTTGGACATGTAGTCCGGAGGAAACAATCGTTGGAGAAGGATGTCATGCTGGGTAGAGTGGAGGGTCAGAGAAAAAGAGGAAGACCTCCAACGAGATGGATCGGCCAGGTGGCATCATTGATGGACTCGGGGGTGGCAGCGGTGGTGAGGTTGGCCCAGGATCGAACATTGTTTCGTTCTGCTGTGCATGGAGTCGCTATGAGTCGGTTCCGACTCGATGGCACCTGACAACAACAACAACAACAACTTACGGACATGGTTGAGTAAAGCTTTCAGGATCTCCAAGCAATGACTCAAATGGCAAGAAACAGCTGTAAACATCCATTAATAACCATAGATAGACTGTACCAAGTTTGAACCTAGGATAATGGGAAGTTCTCGTCTCAAAAATGAAATGGACTGTTTGAAGAAAGACATCTTAAGCATTAGTGAGCTGAAATGGACTGGTATTGGCCATTTCGAATCAGATAATCATATGGTTGACTATACCAGGAAAGGCAAATTGAAGAGAAATGGCATTCATCATCAGATAGAACATTTCAAGGTCTACCCTAATGTACAACAGTGTTATTGATAGGGTAATATCCATATGCCTACTAAGAAAACCGGTTTAATAAGACTATTACTCAAATGTACACACCAAACATTAAGGATGAGTGTAGTCATTTTCAGAACTTAGCTATATTGCTTTAGCTAAAGCAAAATCGTGGAGCACTGCCAGAGGCATGTGACACACACCTCTTTCCCCCCTTCCTGTCCTTCTTTCTTTCTTTTTTTCCAAGTTTTTATTGTGAATTGAATGATAGTTTACGTGGGAGAATGTTGGTTTTACAGTCATCATTTCATCATCCCCTCCCTGTATCATCATTCAACAGTATTTGCTTCTATTCCCTCTGTTGTTTGTTTGTTTGTTTTGGGGGGGACGTATACAAAAACAATCAGGAATATATAGTCATTTAAACAACCAAAGGGCACATCTGTCCTTACTTCTTAGCTCTATACTTTTAGAATGTTCAGGGTTGCCTAGCCTGGTCCCTCTTTGTGTGGCTTCTGAAAAGGAGGAACAATCCAGACAAACAGGCACCAGGAGAGTTAACCAGTACATCTTCTCACCTTGGGAAGTGATGCAAATGCTAGGGATAAGATTGTAACGTACCTGCATGCTGAGCAACATTGTTAAAATGGGTATAAATATTGCTGGTAAGAAATAGTTATCAGGACAAAAATGATACAAGAGACCACAGGAAACCCACACATGAAAATTCAGGAACTCTGAACTTCAGAAGAAAGGTTAGAGAGGTAGATGAAGTGCTTGCTGGAAATTGAGGCCGAGCAGGGATAGAGAGACAGGGAGACTGACTGGTGAATGGCCCCTGGACACAGCGTGGCCATCTTATGAGCAGCTTTGGCAACAGAAGGTGGCCTTTGGGAGCAGACTTACACAGGTGAAGGGGAAGATGCAGTTCCTTCTTATCCCCATGCTCCCCTGGTGCCCAGAGGTGTGGCCAGCTCCCACCCTCAACCATCCCTCCAGAAGGCAGACCCTGCTCTCCTGGAGACAGGGGCCACACCAGTGTGAGGTGAGGCTAGCTGTGCTGTTCTGGTGCCTGAAATCAAGTAGGATTGGCTCTAGATCTACCAAACCTGCAGAGCAAACAAACCAGCATTTTGACCAATCACTCTGCCCCATCTGCCCTTCAGTGCTAACAAACAGTGAAACCAGCTCCATCAAAAGCCTCCACAACTACTTCCGGATTGAGTGCCCTGATCATAAGAACTCCATCTAATGCCAGGAACGCTGCTGTCACATCCCTCCCACACCCACCTCATGAGCTCCTTGGCTGGCAGGAGTTCCAGAGTTTTCTCTTCTCTGGATGCAACCACTACACTGTTTTGGCTTTAATTTTTACAGGGGGGGGGGGGAAGTTGTTGTTTTTTTTCCTTTTGTTGTTTTTGCTTGTTTATTCTTTCTCCTCCTTCTTCTCTTTCCAATCTATGAGTTCTATCCTTTATATCTCTGCTTTTGTTTTTCCTTCTTTTCTTCTGTTTCTCATTTCCTCTCTTCTTTGCCCTCCCTCCCCCGCCTTTGGTTTTACTTTACTATTCACTATTGTTATCTTTCCTCTCCCCGGTTCTTCTAAGTATTTTGTTTTGTTTTAATTTCTTCCTTTTATTTCTTCTCTTTTTTTACTCTCCTATAGATATTGTCAAAGTGGTAGTAGCATCAATGGGCTCAAGTGTGGCAACAATTGTGAGGTTGGCCCAGTGTTTCATTCTGTTGTGCATAGGGTCACTATGAGTCGGTACTGACTTGATGGCATCTAACAACAACAACAAAATAGATAGCTCCACTTCTCTGTCTCTCTTTTGTCTTTATAATTACTACATTCATGTTTTTCCTGGTTTCTGCCTGTTTTTATTTCTTCTCTTTTCATTATTGGCTCCTTGTTTGTTTATTCTGTTTGTTTTCCTGTGTGTGTGTGGTGGGGAGAGATCTTCTCTTTCCTACTTGACAGGAGACAGTATTTGTCCATACAGCCCAGCCACACCATACACTCTGCAGTTCCACCCACTGGGCAACAGCTCCTATACCACCTGATCAATGATAGACAACAGCCAACACCAGCAAAACCCACCCTAAACTGAAGTGCACGAATGGTGAACAAGAATGGTGTACATGCTCCCATTCTTTAACTCCACCCACAGAAGACAGTGGGTAAGAGCCTAAAAACACATCAACACACAATCATCAATTAAGTAAAAGTACATCAACCCCACAATTCCCTGGAGATAGCACACAAGTCTAACTCAAACAAAGAAACAAGAGAGAATGGCTCAAACAAGGGAACAAGATCAGAAAAAAAAAACACCAAACATCTACAGGGTGTTCTTTGGACTGAAAATCAGCAATTGCAGGCAACAACCTGATATTACCATACATGACAACACCACCCAGAAAACAATCCAGATCTAGAAGTATTTAAAGCAAAACAAACCTACAAGACTGAATTGGGAACCAAAGATACCAATTTATAATGAAATCTGCTACAATGCAAAAAAAGGAAACAGTGTATACACAGAACTTCAAAATGACAAGGAAGTTGAGTAGATTTCAAGATAAAACAAATTATTCTGAATTGGGGAAATAATAATAAATTACAGGGTAATCTCAAAGAAAATTAATACACCTCCCCATCAAAATAAAAAAAAGAGGAGAACTAGAAAGATTTAATAAACATTAACAGAACAGAAATGAAGCAAATGAAAAGAAAATCCACAAACAAACTGAACTCAGTGCAAAAAATTATGTGGAACAAAGAAACCAGTTGTTTTTGTTAAGTACTGTCAAGTTGGTTCCAACTCATAACAACCCTGTATAGCATCTCCAAGGAGTGACTGGTGAATTTGAATCACCAAACTTGCAGTTCAAACCAACCTTGAGGTCGAGTGTTTATCCTATGGCACCACACCAGAAGCCAATAGCACCACAAAAAAAAAACATGCAACTAAATGCCAGCAATCAATTCATAGCTATTGAGAATTATACTGAATATAAATGGATTAAATTTACCAGTCAAGAGACAGAGAAAGCAGAATGGTTAAGAAAATAATATCCTTCAATATGCTGTCTACAAGAGACACATCAAAAAGATAAATTCACATCAACATAAGAATGGTTTAACAAACTTTGGTACATACACAATGGAATACTATACAGCATAAAAGAATAAATCTTGGAAACACCTCATAGCATGAACGAACCTGGAGGACATTATGCTTAGTGGAATTAGTCAATCACAAAAAGACAAATATTGTATGAGACCAATGTTGTAAAAAGTTAGGAAAATACTCTTTTAATAAAATAAATAATCAATGGTGGTTACTCGGGGGAAAGGAGGGCAGATTATTCATTGGCTAGAGGGTAGACACATATTAACATGGGTACAGGACAGGCAATATACAACATGAGGGAAGGCAGCAGAGGAAAGATGACAGTTGCAGGAGACACATGGAGGAATGCACTAGTTAAAGTTAATCGAGGTAAATACTGTTAACTGTTGGTACATGGAGGGGATTGCAATCATTGTAATGGAACAAAGTGTATGCTTTGCTGAATGTAAAACTGATGATCTGCTCTGTAAACCTTCAATCAATTCACAATTAAAAGTTTAAAAAAAACAAAAAACAGTATAGTCATCTTTGCCCATGGGTGTCCCAGGAGCCAGCTTCCTAGTAATAAAAGCTTTTCTCATTTTATTGTTTATCTAATGTGTTTGTTAATTTGACTGAATCTTCCAGGGCATCAGAGCCAAGCTTTGGGGTAACTACACGAATGACAAAGATGAAGAAGCTGAAAATTTTTGCCTACTTCTGTAGTCTGAAATTGATCAAACATAAAATCAAGGAGCATGATAATTACTAGTGATTAGAATGTGAAAGTTGGAAACAAAGAAGGGTCTGTAGTTGGAAAATATGGTGTTAGTGATAAGAAATGATGGCGGAGATCACATGATAGAATTTTGCAAGACCAATGACTTATTCACTGAAATAGCTTCTTTCAACAACATAAACAGTGACCATACACATGAACTCCATCAAATGTTATAAATGGGAATCAAATTGACTACATTTATGGAAAGAGACAATACAGAAGCTCAATTTAGTCAGAACAAGGCCAGGAGCCAGACCATCAATTGATCATATGTAAATTCAATCTGGAGTTAAAGAAAAAAAATTAAAATCCATGACAGCTAACATATGATCTTGAGAGTATCCCACCTGTGATTAGAGACAATCTCAAGAATAGGTCTGACACATGGAATGCTCATGACTGAAGACCAATGAGTTGTGGGGTGACATCTAAAACGTCATACTTGAAAAATGCAAAAGGGAATTATAAAAATAAGCAAGAAAGAAAAGACAAAAATGGATGTCAGAAGAGACTCTGAAGCTTGCTCTTGAACACAGAGTAGTTAAAGCAAATGGAAGAATAAAAGATTTCAAAGGGTGGCTTGAGAAGACAAAATAGAGTATTATAATGAAATGTGCAAAGACTTGGAGATAGAAAACCCAAAGGGAAGAACATGCTTGGCATTTCTCAAACTAAGAGACTGGAATAAAAATTCCAGGCCTCAAGTTGCCATATTGAAGGAATCTGTGGACAGGATTTTAATGACACAGAAGCATTAGGGAAAGAATACAGAATGACCATACAAAAAAGAAGTGATCAACATTCATCTATTTCAGTATGTAGCATTGATCAAGAATGGATGATATTGAAGGAAGGAGTCCAAACTGCACTGAAGGAACAGGTGGAAAAAGAAGGCAACAAGAATTGAGTTAATTCAATAAACAGATGCAACATTAGAAGTGCTTCTAGTCTATGCCAAGCGATCTGGAAGAATTGGCCAGCTAACTGGACAAGATCCATGTTTGTGTCCATTCCAAAGAATGTGGTGGTTATGTGCCGTGGAGTCGTAGAGATTACCAATTTCATTAATAGCACACTCAAGTAATATTTTGCTAAAGATAGTTCAACAAATGGTTACAGCAGTCCATTGGCTGCCAGACACTTGAGCTGAATTTAGAAGAAATCGTGAAAAAAGAGATATAATTGCTGATGTCATCTGGATTTTAACTGGAAGCAGAGAATACCAAGAAGATATTTGCCTGTGTTTTATTGATTATTCAAAGGCTGTGGACCGTAACAAGTTATGGATAACTGAATAACATTGCAAAGGATTGGATTCCAGAACACTTAATCATGCTCATGTAAAACCTGAATATAGATCATGAGGTAGTTGTTCAAACA
Source organism: Chrysochloris asiatica (assembly GCF_000296735.1). Taxonomy (NCBI): domain Eukaryota; kingdom Metazoa; phylum Chordata; class Mammalia; order Afrosoricida; family Chrysochloridae; genus Chrysochloris; species Chrysochloris asiatica. The sequence goes on from NW_006408578.1 coordinate 13,148,329, forward strand.
GAGCAAGGGGACGCCATGGGTTAAAATCAGGAAAAGTGTGTGTCAGGGCTATAGCCCTTCACCATACTTATTCAACCTATCTGCTGATCAAATAATTTAAGAAATGGAACTACATAAAGAAGAAGGTGGCATTAGGACTGGAGGAAGACTTTAACAACCTTTGGTATGCAGATGGCACAACCTTGTTTGCTGAAAGGGAAGGCGATTTGAAGCATTTATTGATGAAGCTGAGAGACTACAGCCTTCAGTATGAATTACTGAAAGGAAAAGCAAGCAAGAAAGGGACGAAGGAGAGAGTCTTGGCTTCAACAGCAGGAAGGTTTATTGAGAGAAAACCAGGGAGGGGGTACTCTTAAGTCACCAAAGGAGACCAAGAACCTGTCTTACAGACTGGGGTATTTAAGGCAGTGTGGCGGTCTGGATACGGTCTGGAGCATTTACATCAATGGACAGGGGTATGGAGATTTTCCTGAAACCTGGAATTTACTGGGGGGCAGGGGGACGGAGGGTCTCCAGGTGTAACAAAGACCCAAGCTTTCCTGCTTGCTGGAAGCTCAAGCAGGACCCCATTCAGTGCCAACTGGGGGTAGTTGCAATGCCATTCCATTGATCAGGCACAGGGGCCTTCATTTACATTGCAAGATACAGTAAATAAAAACAAAAAGAAAACCAGTGCAAATGTAGAAAAGACTGAAGTTGTCAAGGATTTCATTTTAGCTGGATTCACAGTCAGCACCCATCGAAGCAGTCTTTCAATAAATCAAATGATGTGTTGCATTGAGAAAATCTGCTGCAAAAGACTTCTTGAAAGTATTCAAAAGCAAAAATGTCACTCTAAGGACATGGTTATTTTCAGTTGCTTTGTATGTATGCAAATGCTGGACAATGAATGAGGAAGACCAAAGAATAATTGATTCTTTGAATTATAGTGTTGGTGAAGGGTATTTAGTAAACCATAGATTGCCAGAAGAATGAAAACTGGGTCTTGGAAGTAGTACAGCTAGAATGCTCCTTACAAGGGAAGGTGGCCAGACTCACATACTTCAGACATGTTATGAGGAGGGAGCAGCCGTTCCTGGAGAAGGACATCATGTATGGTGAAGTAGAGGATCACTGAATAGAAGGAAGAGCCTCAACAAGATAGATTACCATAGTGAATACAACAGGGGCTCAAACAGAGAAGGATTCTGATGATGGTATAAGACCGGGCAGTGTTTTGTTCTATTGTTCACAGGGGCACTATGAATCGGAACCAACTGTATGGCACCTAACCACATCAACTGAAAATGTAATATTAGGTTTAGGACTCGTGGTGTGGTGCTGTAGAAACAGCACTGGACTGTGAAACCACAAGATTGACAGTTCAAACCCACCAGCTGCTCCTTGGAAACCCTATACAGGGTCACTATGAGTCAGAACTGACTCGACAACATTGAACAACAACAATACATATGTGGTATGGTGCTTTAGGATAAGCAACTGGACTGCTAACCATAGTGTCAGCGATTCAAATCTACCAATTACTCCTTGGAAACCCTATGCAGGGTCCCTATGCTTCGGAACTGACTTAATGGCACTTAATAACAACCACAGTACAAAACAAGTCAATCTCACTCTTAATATTATTAACATTTGATGACAAATACTTAGTATTATATCATATATAATATTTATGAAAACTTGATAGTGTAAAATTTTATGAAATATATGTTAGCAAGATGTTTTTTCCTCAGTGTACTTTTTAGTATAATCAATCTTTGAGATCATGTAAACTATCCATATATAAATTGTTGTTCTTGCTGTTAAATGCCTTTTAGTCCATTTGACTCACAGCGATCCTGTATAGGGTTTCCGAGGAGCACCTAGTGGGTTTGAACCTTGCAGTTCAAACAACTGCAAGGTTGAGTGTTTATCATACAGCACCATACCAGGACTCCATATGTAAATTAAGTCTTCATATGTAAATTAAGTCCAACAGAAGTCATGGTGACACATTGGGTTAAACACTGGACTACTCACCAAAAGGCCAGCTTTCAAACTCACCAGTCATTTCATGGAAGAAAGATGAGGCAGTATGCTTCTGTGAAGATTTACGGGAACCTTTTGTCCCCATAGGGTTGCTGTGATTTGGAATAAATTAGATGGCAGTAGGTTTGGTTTGGGGGATTTTGAGCTGTCCTATTACATTTGATATCCATGTTTTTACTCTTCAGTTGTTGTTGTTGTTGTTAAGTACCGTGGAGTCGGTTCTGACTCATAGTGACCCTGCACAGTGTTTCCAAGGCTATAAATCTTTATGGGAGCAGAACGCTCCATTTTTCTCCCGTGGAACTGCTGGTAGTTTCGAACTGTTGACCTTGAGGTTGGCAGCCCGACTTGTAACCACTACGCTACCAGAACTCCTTTACTCTTCAGTAGTTTTGGTAAAATAAATGGATGACATAGCTTGCTACCTAACTATCCAACACGCCCAACTATCACTAGAAAGTTTTAAGGTTCTAGAAGACTACAACATGGCTGAAGATGAAATCAGACAGACAGCCTTATAAATAAATGCCAACAAATTTTTAAATTGTAAGGAGCTCTGGTAGCGTAGTGGTTACAAATCGGGCTGCGAACCACAAGGTCAGTAGTTCGAAACTACCAGCTGTTCTGCGGGAACAGGGTCTCTATGAGTCAGAAACCGACTCCACGGCACTTAAACAACAACAACAACATTAAAAATAAATTGTCCACCTATCTATTCTTGCCTCTTCTGTTTTTCCATTTACCTGAGATAAAATATTATCACCCTAGCATAGTAGCCATATGACAATCAAAACGGTGTTAGATACTTGTTTAGATATACTGGATGGGCATTATAACCATAAAGGGCATGCTGCTACAATGGTAAAGCTCTCAGCTGCTACGGTCAGTGGTACAAACCCACTAGAGGCTCCACAGGAGAAAGATGCAGCAGTCTGCTTCCAAAAAGATTACAGTCTTAGTAAAAACTGGGTTGAGCAGTTCTACCCTGTCTGTCGAAACTGCCAGCTGTTCCGTGGGAGAAAGATGAAGCTTTCTGCTCCTGTAAAGATTTATAGTCTTGGAAACCCTACATAGGGTCATATGAGTCAGAACTGACTCCACAGCATGCCACCACCACCACCACTCTGTGTATCATGTCAGAATGAGTCAGAATCGACTTGACCACAGTGGGTATTATAAATATGAAAGTTGACAGCCACAAGATATTTCACAAAGGGAATAACTGAAATCTCCTATAGTAGTTAACATACAGAAGCTATTCTGGTGTTCTGAAGTTCTGGAGTGGCACTGTGGGTTAATGCACTGGACTGCAAAGTCAGTTTGAATCACAAAGTTGACAGCTCAAGCTTACCAGCTGCTCCTTGAAAACCCTATGCAGACCATCCAAACCATAGGCTCTGAGGATCAGACTCTAGCCACCTAGTAGACATAGCAAACTGTCCCTCATCTGATTATTCAGTAATGCTTGTTAGTAATCTCATACATGAGCCCTGGATATCCACAGACAAATGTAAAAACCTTCCCTAAAAGCCTAGACTGTAAATTCCAAAAAGCCAAGTCCCCCCACATCCAAAAAAAAAAAGCTAAAGAGGATAGAGAGAAACCCTGTAAACTGATGATATATGGTGGGGATAATAATCAATGTAACGAAACAAGCTATATGAATGGTTGAATGTGAAGCTGATGATGTGCCCTGTAAACTTTCACTCAATCCAAAATAAAAACATTTAATTTAAAAAAAAAACACACACAAAAAAAAACCCTATGCAGGGTTGTGATGGGTCGGAATCGATTCTATAGCACTTAACAACAACAACAACAATTCTGGTGTTCTGGTATGGCAGAGTTCTGGTGTGCCACTGCAGGATAATGTGCTAGACTGCAAGGTCGGTTTGAATCAGAAGGTCAGTGGTTCAAACCCACAAGCCACTCCTTGGATACCTTACACAGGGTTGCTATGAGTCAGAACCAACTCAATGGTACTTAACATTTCTGGTGTGGTGTGCTGGCGTGGCACTGTACAATAGCACTGGGCCACAAGATCAGTGTGAACTGCAAGATCAGCAGTTCAATCTCACCAGCCACTCCTTAGAAACCTTACAGAGTCTCTATAAGTTGGAACCAACTCGACAACAACACAACATTCCATAACTAAGAGACATAAAAAGACCTGTGTAAGGATGTATGCAGAAGCCTTGGTGTCACAGTGGTGAAGTGCTTGGTTCACTAACAGAAAGGTGGGTGCTTTGAACCCACCAGCCATTCCACAGAAGAAAGATGTGGCAGTCTGCTTCCATGAAGGTATCAGTCTTGGGAACTATGGAACAGTTATATGCTTCTTATAGGGTCTCTCTGAGTTTGAATGCGCTCAACGGTAATGTTTGTTTTGTTTTTTTGGAACGGTGTATGCTAGAATACTAACTAGTATAGGCTATTTATGAGAAGATATATTCACAAGAGTAAGTCAGAAAGTCTTGCTACATAATCATTGTTGTTATTCTTATGTGCCATGGAGTCTGTTCCGACTCACAGCAACCCTGTACAGGGTAAATCTTTATGGGAGCAGAAAGATCCTCTTTCTCCAGTGGAACAGCTGGTAGTTTTGAACTGCTGACCTTGCGGTTCACAGCCCAATTCGTAACCACTACGCTACCAGAGCTCCTACATAATCATAGAAACAAACAAAAATACAAAATGTGAAGTTATTGTTTGTAGGCATATCCTCCCATCCAGGTATCTATACTTCTGAAAGTGGTGTTTCCATCTCTCTAACCCTTCTGGTGTAGTGGGCTACGTGCTGGGCTGCTAACCTCATGGTCAGCAGTTCGAATCCACCAGCTGCTCCACGGGAGAAAGATGAAGCTTTTTGCTCCTGAACAAATTTACTAACTCAGAAACCCTATAGAGGGTCACTATGAGTCAAAACCAACTCAACAGCACATGATTACCACCACTACAAACACTTCCCCAAAGGATTCCTCACTCTTCCATTTACATCACATCAAACAGCAGTTTGAGTATCCGTGAGAGACTCAAATTATTTTCCTTTTCAATGGTCATTGAGCTTGGGAACAAAATCTAATAGGAAAAGATAAGAGTTGTAGCATGGTTGAGGTAAGGTTTCCCAACAAAATTTTCTATGGCAGTCCTTACTAACCTCCCAAAATGAGTAGGTGTGTTGTCATGATGGGGAAAAACTGTCTGGTGCAAGTTTTCTGGAGTTTTTCTCACCAATGCAGTTTCTAATTTTCTTAAAACTTCTTCATATAAGCCCCTGTGATTGTCATGTGTTCTTTGGAAAATCTATCAAGAGTGTTGTTGTTGTTGTTGTTAAGTGCCTTCGAGTCGGTTCCGACCCACAGCGACCCTGTACAGGGTTTCCGAGGGTGTAAATCCTTACAGGAGTAGAAAGCCTCATCTTTCTCCCGCAGAGCGGCTGGTAGTTTCGAACCACTGACCTTAAGGTTCGCAGCCCGATTCGTAACCACTACACTACCAGAGTAAGCTTTTGGAATTGCACAAACCAGGAGCTGTAACCTTCTAAGTTGATCTCGCCACCTTGAATTTTACTGGCCCAGAAGATCTTCTTGGAAGTCACTGTTTGGATTTGAACCTTTTTTCTTTTTTAAGACACCCTAACTAGACTAAAAGGAGCTCTGGTAGCGTAGTGGTTACGAATTGGGCTGTGAACCGCAAGGTCAGTAGTTCAAAACTACCAGCTGTTCCATGGAAGAAAGATGAGGCTTTCTACTCCCATAAAGATTTACAGCCTCGGAAACCCTGTACAAGGTCACTCTGAATCAGAACTGACTCCATGGCACATAACCACCACCAACTAGACTAAGGAATCCTGGTGTGGCACTGTGGGTTAATGCACTAGAGTGTGAAGTCAGTTTGAACTGCAACATTGGTGGTTCAAGCTCACTGGTCGCCCCTTGAAAACTCTCTACAGGGTCACTATGGGTCGGAATCAACTCGATGGCACTTAACAACAACAACAACTAGACTAAGACAAGTGCCTTACTGAGAGAACTTGTCTGTAGCCATCTAATGATTACAGAGACATGTTTAAACACATTTTACTTGAAATAAATCTGGGCATGTATGAACTAGAACTGAGTAGTATCCTTTTTTCCACTTACCCTCAAATACACAGTAAGAGAAAGGAAAAGAATATCATTAAATGAGGTAAAGTCAACATGCCAAGACAAGTTATATGAGGGTGAGTGAAAAATTATCCACCCTCTGGCTGTAGAATTTATTTTAATCAACTTTTCGAAAAGACAAATACATTATTTTTTTACATTATCTTCTTGCTATTCAATACACTTTGCTCATCTGTCAACAAGCTTTTGCATTCCTTTACTAAAAATGTTTTACACTGAGCTGTGAGCCACAATTGCACTGCTGTCTTCACTTCTTCATCAGAGGTGCATCTTTGTCCTCAAAGGGCTACTTTCACGGGACCAAACAAGTGAAAGTATGAAGAAGCAAGATCAGGACTCTAGGGAGGATGCTTTGACACCTCAAAAGGAAGTTTTTAAAGAGTGCTAACAGCTCTGGTAGCGTAGTGGTTACAAATTGGGCTGCTAACCTCAAGGTTGGCAGTTCGAAACTACCAGCGGTTCCGCAGGAGAAAGATGAGGCGTTCAGCTCCCGTAAAGATTTACAGCCTCGGAAACCCTGTGCAGGGTCACTATGAGTCAGAACCAACTCCATGGTACTTAACAACAACAACAGTGTGGGCAGAGGTGTGTGGACATGTATTGTCATGCAAGCTCACAGTGCCCTTGGATAGCAGTCCTCTGTGTTTGATCTGAAGTTTAGGCTTTAGCTCTTCAGGGAGCATCTCACTGTAGCAAGCACTGTTTGTTTTTGTTTTTTAATTTTTCTCATGAATTGAGTGGTAGTTGACATGGGAAAACATCTGCTTTACACCATCATTTCATTGCAATGATTTTGTCCCTTCTGTGCATCATCATTCAACAGTATTTACTTCTATTCCCTGTTTTGTTTTGTTTTGGGTGGGTGGGTGGGTGGGGGGATATGTACACAAAAACACTCAGGAATATATAATCATTTAAACAACCAAAGGGCACATTCTGCAAACCTGCCTCCTGGACACCAGCACCTAGCCTTTTTCTTTCCATGAGTCTAGAGTCCTCAGCTGCTCTATCTCTGCATTCATTGTAACAAGCACTGTTGATTGTTGAACCTTTTTCCTGATAGTGTTCCAAGACTGGCCCTTGAGAATCCCAGAATACTGTAAGAATCAATTTTCCAGCTGATGGTTGACTTTTGAACTTTTTCTTGTTCGGTAATTGAGTATGTTTCCATCCCATACTCTACCATTTACTCTCAGGCTCCTAGTGATGAATCCATGACTCGTCACCAGTAACAATTTTTTAAAAGAAACTTTTCCCTTCCTTAGAGTATCTATCCAAATTTTGTTTGCAGATGTCCAACCACTTCTGTGTGTGCTCTTCCATGAGCTGTTTCAGTATCTATCTCACAGAAAAATTTTAAAACCCAGTCGTGGATTATTTCAGAGGCAGAGCCAGGGCTGATTTCCCACACAATCCACTGCCACTCATCTATTCCACAGAATCATTTCATGCACATGCTCAATGTTGTCATCAACCGTGGACGAGAACATCGCTGGAGTTTTAACATCACCAGAGTTTAGATCATTTTTGACTCACCCTCGTAGATGGTGAAACAAAGAAAATGAGGAAACATGGATAAGATTCTTGGATAAATACGGATAAGATTCTTGCAGAATCATATTTCTAAGTGCTTTGCATTTCTACAAAATAGAGTCCTTGGGTTGTAGAAACAGCTAATATGTTCAGCTGCTATCTTAAAGGTTGGAGGTTTGGGTCTCCACATAGTCACCTTGGGAGGAAGGCTGGGCAATTGACTTCCCAAACCTTATAGAACACAGTTTTGCTCTGGCATACACGGGGTCACCATGAGTCAGCATCTAGTTGATGGTAACTGATTTACTAGAATATCGTTTTTGTTGTTGTTAAGTGCCGTAGAATGTGTTCCCACTCAGAAGGACTCTGGATAGGGTTTCCAAGGAGCAACTGAAGAGCTTAAACCACCAACCTTGCAGTTCAAATGACCTTGCAAGACCATGCAAAACAATACCTTGTTTATGTACAAAATAGAATTCATTTCTAGGCTGAGATAATATTAAACAGGCATTTCACCTACACCTACATCTATATGAATGCCCAGAGTTCTGGTGTGATGCCATAGGATAAGCACTTGACCTCAAGGTTGATTTGAACCACAAAATCACCAGCCAAAGTTCAGAAATCCTATGTAGGGTCGCTATGAGTCAGAACTGACTTGACGACAGTTAACAACAACAGTGGAACATTAGAAAAATCATTGTGGGATGCCCAACGTATTTGTCCCTACATATATAAATACTGAGTCCTGGTGTGGCGCTGTGGGTTAATGGGCCAGACTGCAAAGCTGTTTGAACTGCAAGGTCGGCGGTCAAGCTCACCAGCTGCTCCTTGGAAGCCCTATACAGGGTCGCTATGGGTCGGAATCAACTTGATGACACTTAACAACATCTAAATACCAGCAGTGCTCCTCCACCAGTCATTGTGACATCCAGAGACTACCTAGAGAACTTTCTAACGTACTTCTCAGAAGGTGGTACTGTCCTCATTGAAAACCAGCGAATACAAGCACATACCTCGTCCTTTTCATTCCAAAAGCTGTGATGGAAGAGAAATAAGGAATGCAGAGAAGTAAAGGAAAGCAAGGAAATTCTAGTCATATTAATTTTGTAACTGAAACTCTCAGAGAATCACTAGAGCTACTGGAATACACCTTCAAAGATGATCAGTTCCTTCTCTGTCCCCCTGATGAAGGGATAATTCTTAAACATTATCAGGATGGATATAGGCCAATCTCTCTGAGAAGTCCTTTTTAGTACTTAGTTTCTTCTGAGGTCAGGATGTTAGGACAAAAATTTTTGAGGTTTAGATTAAACCCTCTTTGCTCAGTCCCCAGAACAGGAGAAAAAGAATATATTGTTCTTCTCAGAAGATGAAGGCTTTTAAAAGTATGTACTCCAACCATTCATTGTGACTTCCACCTCTATTCCTGCCCTCTTCAAGTGAAAGGTATTTCTTCTCATTTAAGGAAGCTAAATGCATCTCTTATTATGCTGAAGATGGATAGGTAGCTGGCGTGAGTATGAGTTGAATCCAACTCATGGTGACCTTATGTACAACAGAACAAAATGCTGGCTGGTCCTACATCATCCTCACATTCGCTGTCATGTTTCAGTCCATCATGTGACTATTTTGTCAGTTCATCTCCTGAGAGTCTCCTTCACCCTCGCTGGCCCTCAGGTCCGCAAAAAAACAATGTCCTCCTCCAGCAATGGATCCTTCATGATGCCTCCAAAATAAGCACTGACAGTGCTCTGTGTGCTCCATAGGTTTTCACTGGCTGATTTTCAGAAGTAGATCACCAGACTTTTCTTCCTAGTCTATCTTCATCCGGAACCTGCCCATCATGGATGAGCCTGTTAGTATTTGAGTTACCAGTAACATAGCTTTCAGTATCACAGCAACATGCAAGCCACCACAATTACGACAAACTGATAGGCAGGTGGTGAATCATGTGAAAGAGCAGGATTAAACTTGGAAGTCCTCTAGGACAGCCTTCAGTCTTCACATATTTGAAGTCACCAGTCATGCTGTAAATAATTTCAGTCAGCTGAAATCACTGTTGCTGTTCTTCAGATGCCTTTCCAACCTTCCCTCCTATTCACTAAATAAGAATCACTGTCCCAATCCAGCATATCATTTTAATAATAAATCCCAGCTATCACCAAGAGTTTACTGTGCGCCAAATACTGTAATTGCTCTAAATGCCATCTCTGTGAATCCTTACAACAAACCCAGGTATCACTGTGGTATTACTAAGGTCACCTTTCAGTTGGTGACTCCAAAGTTAGGATTCAACTTCAGTTCTGTGTCACTCTATAAAAATCCCATGCTCTTAAGCATTCTACCATACTACCCTGGACAGAAAATATACAATAGAAGGTAGTTGGGTGATTCTCACCTAAACATAGTCCACTGAAAGCAAATGCTCCAAAATGCTATCTCTGGGTTTTAGAATAATAACTATATTGTTTTTTCCTTTATACTTTTCCAGGTCTTCCAACTTAAAAAACAAACTTTATAATTAGAAAAAGACAATAAAAACATTTGCATTCAATGGACTAGCCCATTGATTACACATAAGTATAATACTTGATGTATGTTTCAAGTCTTGGTTGTTGTGTCTGTCTGGTACAGGCTGAAGGTTCTTCAGGGCAGGGACTCCCTTTCATTGCACTGAGTAGCCTGTCAGGTATGCAATGATAAATGCTGATAATGTGTCTATTACATCCCACTGTCTGCTCCGGTTTCAGTTTCTGTCTAGAAGGCTATCAGCTCTGTCTATATCCTATAAGACCTACTACAGCTTCCCACCTACCCTCACATCCCATATCAGAGTTGCAGAAATGGATTAATCATAATCTTGGCTCATGACACATTCTCATTGTTGGTCCATGCTTACCCCCTCACTGTGTTTGTGAAATAATATACAGAACATTCATGAATTCACCACCAAGATGGTCTCTCATTGAAGTCTATTCACTTGGGATCGCAATCCTGAATACTGAGTTATCTGTTTATCAGTCATTTTCTTGGATTAGGTATATTTTATATAGGTTCATAATAGTTTATATAGGTTCATAATATGTCCAGAAAAGTATACTGTTTAGTTTTCATTGCTTTTAACTTTATAAGAAGGTTTCAGTGTTGTATGAAACTTCTTGGACTTAACTTTTTAAAACTTAATGTTTGTTTTTTTTTGAATAATCTGTTTTGTTGTATGATTCTATAGTTTGTCTTCCATTTTATCTGTTTAATAACATTTCATTGTATATCACAATGAATTTATCCTTTCTACTGTTGATGACACTGGAGTTATCAATCAATTTTTACAATTATTAGCCGTACTGCTGTGGATATTATTAGGTATGTCTCCTGTTTTTTTTGTGTGTGTGTATCCAGGGTGAAATTGCTGGACTCTGGGATATATGAATTTTCTAAGTTAGAAGACACTGCCTCACTGTTGACCCAGGTGGTTGTAGCAGTTGGTACTCAGACTGGTGGTATATGAGCTCTTCATATGCGCACACAGATTTCCTACTGCTGTTGGTCACATCTTCATAAAGATTTCAGCACAGAATCAGGACAACATTCTGCTCTAGGCTCAGGTTTCTTACCCTTCCTACACAGGTTTTAGGATGCTGCTCCATGTGATTGGAGTCTTGGTGTGGTGCTGTAGGATAAGTACTGGACTGCTAGCCACAAAGTTGATGGTTCAAACCCACCAGCCTCTCCTTGGAAACCCTATATTAGGTTGCTATGAGTTGGAACCAACTCGATGACACTTAATAACAACATTCCAAAATGAGTCCCATTTTCTTGGGTTTATATAATAATTCAAAGAATCAAAAACCCTAGGGAACACTTAGCCTAATAACATCTTCATGTATAGTAGGGTAAGTATTGCTGAGCTGTATGTTCTTAACTTTCCTCAGGCAACAGTGATGGTTCTGTGGTAGAATTTTCACGTTTTGTGCAGAAGAGCCTAATTTGATTCCAGGCTAAAGCACCTCATACATAGTCACACCCACCTGTCGACAGAGGGTGGGTGTTGCTGTGATGATGGAGAGGTTTCTGTGGGACTTCCAGACTAAGAAGCAGTAGGAAGAAAAGCCTAGTGAATTACTTCCAAAACCAGCCAGTGAAACCACTATGGGTCATAACGGGCCAATCCCATTGTACATGAGGTCACCCTGAGTTGGGGACTGACTGTACAGCAGCGCACAACAACCTCTTCTATAAGACTCACAGAAACCTACAGCCAGAGGATAGCGTGCGGTCAATAAGAGAACAAAGTCAAGCAGCCAGGAAACATCGTGATTGTCAGAAGAGGAAAGTGGATCTGGTATCTCAAAGGAGTCAGCATGAATGTTGGTGAATATTCTAAATGACAGCATGAAGACTTTATAGTAAATAGACACAGAGAAACTGCAGCTCTCTCCCCCATCTGTCCTTTGCTTCTCCATAGTTTCCCGGGTTAGAGTCACTCCAAGCTTAGAACAGATTGCCCTATTCTTTGTCTCACTCCATATCACATATCAGCACCAGACTAACAAAAAGTTATTCCACCAACTCTTCCTCTTCATTGGCTCCCCATTGTCAACAGATAAAACCCACACTCCCCAGCTGTCTACACGTCATGCTTTCTGCTTCTACAGGATGGCTCATATCCATCTCCCATTGTATTCCCTCCCACTCCTTCTATACATTCTTCTGAATTCACATCAAATGGTGTTTCAACAGGAAAACTTTGTGTAGATCACCAATGCCATGGCTCTTCTTCTTTTGTTGTTGTTTGTTTAATTCATCTGACCATCTGCCTATCTATCCACCCTTCCATCCATTCATTCAGAAAAAAATGTTAGTATTTACTTTGAACCAGACATTGTTCTTTGTTTGGGGAAAACAAAAATAAATAAGTCACATTTACCAATCTGGATTGCTTTATAATCTAATAGGATAAAGAACAACTACCATTTATTTTGAGTATACTATATACCAAGTAAATATTCTCTGCAAGTAAAATTTTGCTGAATACAATTCAAAAATGGTTGCTGCCATATGTCCACAGGGAGCTGCCAGATATTCAAACAGGATTCAGAAGAGAATGTGGAATGAGGGAAATCATTGCTGATGTGAGATGGACCTTAGCCAAATAAGCATAAAATACCAGAAAGCTGTTTACTTGTGCTTTGTTGACTGTGCAAAGGCATTCAACTGTATGGATCATAACAAACTATGGATAATAACATTGCAAAGAATGGGAATTCCAGAGCACTTAATTGTGCTCCTGAGGAACCTGTACCTAGATCAAGAGGAAGTCATCTGAACAAAACAAGGGGATACTGAGTGGTTTAAAATCAGGAAAGATATGTGCCAGGGTTATAGCCTTTCACTATACTTACTCAATATGTATGCTGAGCAAGCGATTCAAGAATCTGTATTACCTGAAGAAGAAGGTAGCATCAGGATTGGATGAAGGCTCATTAACAACCTATAATATCCAGATAGCACAATTTGCTTGCTGGAAGTGAAGAGGACTTGAAATGCTTACTGATGAAGATCAAAGACCATAACTGTCAGTCTAGACTGCATCTCAATGAAAGACAATGAAAATCTTCACAACTGAACCAATCACTAATATGATAGAGAAAAGATTAAAATCATCAAAGTCTTCATTTTGCTTGAATCCATAATCAGTATTCATGGAAGCAGCAGTCAAGAAATCAAATGATTAGGCAAATCTGCTGCAAAGACCTTTTTTAAGTGTTAAAGAGCAAAGATGTCACTTGAAGGCTAAGGTGCATGTGACCCAAGCCCTGGCATATTCAATCATCTCATATACACGTAAAAGTTGGACAACAAAGAAAGGAGATTTTAGAGGTATTGATGCATTTGAATTACGGTGCTGAAGAATATTGAAAGTACAGTATTTCCTTCTGCACTGCCAGAAGGAAAACAAATTTGTTTGGGAAGAAGTACAGCCAGAGTGCTCCTTAGAATTCATACTATCTCTAGTGTTTTGGACATGCTGTGAGGAAGAACTAGTTTCTGGAGAAAGACATCATACTTGGTAAAGAGGAAGATTATTAATGAGATGGACTGACACAGCCACAGTTACAATAGGCTCAAATATAACAATTGTGAGGCTGGCATAGGAACAGGCGGTATTTTGTTCCGTTGTGTAGAGGGTTGCTATGAGTTGGAACTGACTCTATGGCACCTAACAACAACAACAACATACGTAGTGTGAAGGAACCCTGGTAGAAATGTGGTTAAGGCACTCAGCTGCCTACTGAAAGGTCAGGGATTCAAACCCACCAGCCACTCCTCAGGAGAAAGATGTGACCGTCTTCTTCCATAAAGATTTCAGCTTTAGAAACCCTATGGGGCAGTCTACTGTGTCCCATAAGGTTGCTATGACTGAGAATGGACTCAGTGACAATGGGTTTGGTTTTGGTTTACATATCAGTGCAGTACAAAGAGTTTAAATACTTTATCACAATTATCTTTGCCATCAATATAATGTAAGTATTATAGTCCTGAAATTGTTGATGATAAATGAGGCTCGGCAGAGTGGACTTACCTATTCATGGTCACTGAGGTGGTAACTAGCAGAGGCAGGAATCAGAGGCTATAAAAACTGGCCCTAATGTCCACACTCCAGGTGACTCTTTCTCTCTCCCCACACTACCCATCACTCTCTTTCTTCTGAGCACGCAGCGTTTGACAATTGATCACATACCATATATTTTCTCTTTGCACTTGTTTAATTTGCTGCTTAACTTCTGTGTGCTTTCATTTCCCCAGTTAGATTTGTAAATGCCACAAAGCAAAAGGAATTAGGAAAGGGCACAATGTAGAATATCATGCCTTCAACAGACTGGGCTGTTGTTGTTAGGTGTCACTGACTTAGTTCTGACTCATAGGGACCCTGTATAGGGTTGTAAATCTTTGCAGAAAACCTCATCTTTGTCCTGTTGGAGCGACTGGTGGGTTTGAAGTACTAACCTTGTGGTTAGCAGTCCAATGCTTATCCTTTTGCTCCAGGAAGAGAAGTTGTGTAATGTCTATACCTCAAATATTGATGAAACTAGAGACCATCCATGAGTTAAATGTAGATCACTGATACTCTCAACCAATAACTACCCAACTTTAAAATTACAAGAATCATTTTATTATTCAACGTGGCAAATCTTCACATAAGCAGAGTTGTGCTTATGGAGTAACCAAGAGAGAAAATACATGACAAAAGATGTTCATGAATTTAGCAATGATTTTCAACAAATCTGTGTTTTACAAATTATAATAGTGTAACGCCAGACTTTTGAAAAACATTACATGCAGACATAAACCATGAATGCAGTCTATCTATAGATAATGCTTGCAAACTCATTAAGAAACCTTGTCATCTCCTAAGGCACGATGAGTTTACTGATCCTGGACAGAAAGTGGGCAGAATACCTTCATCTTTTGAAGGGGCAGGCATTCTTCCTCTGCTGGATCTAGAATGTTTTTCTGAGGAGTGGGGGTCTTAATTTTGAGCAGAGCTCTGACATTAAGTCTTCCATAGCCAACAAGAATACAAAATGAGGCGGTGTCTCAGTTCACTGGTTTTGCAATATAATTACTATAAGCGATTGCACAAGTGATATGAGCCGTGTGTTGATGGAGTCAGTGAGATGGATTTCAGTATAATTCAGTGAGTTCATTGTAAATGACTTTCAGCTCTCCGCAGTTCAGATCTCAGAGAAAACCGAGCTAACAGATAGTTCAGTCAAAAGTTGGCATGTGCAAACTGCCAACTGATGACAGAATGCTTGTCATTGGAAAGAAGAGAATTTTTCTCCTCTGGGTCCTTTGTCAAGAAGCCCAGGTAGTGTAGTGGCTAAAGCACCTGGCTACTCAGTGAAAGTTTGGTAGTTCAAACCCACTAGCTGTTCTGCAAGAGAAAGATGTGTGGTGATACATCCCATATGTGTGTCAAAGTAGAACTGTACTCCATAGGAGTTTAATTTAAGGGATAATTTTTTGGAAGTAAATCACCAGGTCTTTCTTCCAAGGTATCTCAGAGTGGGCTTGAACCTCTAACCTTTCAGTTAGCAGTCAAGTGTATCAACTGTTTGCATGGATATATGGGTGTGCATGCACACACAGAGTTTCTATCTACTGAGGATGGAAAAAGAAAAATAAAGACAGAGACAGAACAGAAAATCGTGTGTGTGTGCACATCTGTACATGAAAATGAGTTTGCACATTCACAAGTGAATAAAATAAACATGTGAAATGTACACATGGCTTGAATTTTATCTAAAAATATGCAGTGAAATATACACAATGCCAAAGAGCTGTTCACATCACTTCTTGCTTCTTCAGTGGTCAAAGACTAACTCTATCAGCAGGAAGGATGTTTTTGCTCTGAGCACTGTGGCTTTATACCAGGTTGGTCCAACTCCCAAACATCAAAGAAAAAGGTGAAAAATAGCTTCTTGGCAATAATGATTGCTAGAGTAAGTATATTAGCAAGGTAGCCCTCTGTTTATTGGAATAGATTTAAACCCACTAGCTGCTAAAATGAAATGCTAAAAATTTTCTGTTGAAAAAGATCAAAACCAGACATTAGACTAGGGTGTTAGAAGTTTGAATAGTGGTTACCTTGGGAGGGGAGTGGCTATGAAAGGATAAAGAAAGGGCTTTTAGGGTAACAAAAATGTTTAATTTCTTGACCCAGATATTGGATATACAAGTATGCACATTGGTAAAAAATTCATCTAGCTGGGACCCTATCCAAAGAAGTAGCAACACAGAGATGGTGGCAGAGATGATGACAAGAAGAGAGAGAGAGAGCAGCTGAGGACTCTACACTCATGGAAAGAGAAAGGCTATGTGCTGGTGGCCAGGAGGCAGGCTTGCAGAATGCGCATGTTGGTTATTTAAATGATTATATATTCCTGAGTGTTTTTGTGTACATCCAAAAACAAAAGCAAAAATCACAGGGAATATAAGCAAACCCCGTTGAATGATGATGCACAGAGGGGATTCAATCATTGCAATGAATTGAAATACGATAGGATGAGTGTAAAACCGATGTTCTCCCATGTAAATGATCACTCAATTAACAATAAAAACTTAAAAAAAAAATTCATCCAGCCAATGCACTTATTATTTGTATATATTCCTGCAAATATTTTAGACCTTAACGAACATTCACTTCGAATGCTTATGAAGAAATTTCAAGGCTATCTTGTTAATATTCATATCCATATAAGAGTATAATTTCAAAATGCTATATATTTTCTTTAAAGAATGTGCCTGATGAACAGAATACTAAGAATTAAAGAGAAAGAGTGCTTATTAATGAGTCAAGTGTTTTGATCTTCTCTTGGAGATGGGTATCTCGTCCTACGTAATTAAAGGAAATACCGGCTGACACTATAGCACAAAAACCGATTTGCCAGATAAAAGTCTAGGCTTCTGCAGGTCAGGCTGTCATCTAGCCTGTACTTTCCTAATTGTTTCTTTCTATGGCATTATTAGAGGCCTTATTAACCTGCTGTCAAACAATGAGCACCAATTAGTATTCATTAATCAAGGTCATGGGTCACCTAATAGGGAGGGCTCAGTGGGTAGTTGCTATTGGTCTTACTAATACTTGATTGATCATCAGGGATGACTGGGTCATGGATTACAGCAACGCCAGCTGCAACCATATTCTCACTCAGAAGAATACATTGCTCTCAAACACAGCCTGGGGGCAGGGGGTCTCAGATTTTCAGCTCGTTCTTGTAAGCTGTCACTGAATCAGCCCCAGACTCACAGAGAAGCTCTAACTACTTCTACACCATACCATTTCAGCGCCCGGTTGTGGATCAGATTGCGATAGGGTTTTCATTGATTTTCAGAAGTAGATCACCAGGATTCAGATATGACTCTTGCTTTCTCCATGAGCTATTTTATCCAGAGGTTCCTTCCTTCCTTGACTTTGTTGTTGTTAAGTACCATCGAGTCAGTTCTGACTCATAATGCCCCAGTACAGGGTTTCCGAGGAGAAGCTGGTGGGTTTGAACCACTGACTTTGTGGTCACAGTCCAGAGCTTATCCTGCAGCACTATACTGGGAGTCCTCCTTGACTTTAGTGTCCAGATTATTAGATCTACTAGTTCCCAAGAACTTCTCCAATCAGCAACTACTCCCTTTCCTTGTTCTCTCTCATCTCACACATTAAAATATGTGAGAAGTAGACCCTCTCTACAAAAAGAAAACTCTAAAACGATATTGATTATTATTCAGACTCAAAGGTAAAAATCTGATAGCATTACAGAATGATACAGTAGGATTTTCTAATGAAGTTTAGCAGTATTTTACTTCAATAGGGTCATTTCCATCTTTATTTCTATTTAATATCAGGATTCTATGCAAGATTCATTAGGTAAAAGGAGTTCTGGTACTTTTTAAAAATAGGAGTCCCAGCAGCTCGGGCCTAGTAAAAATGGCAACACTCACCTAACCATCCTTCTCTGCAAAGGTCATCACTGCTGTGCTCCCACAGACACACAGCTATCCCCAAATCATCTGCAGCCTCCGTCAATGTGACCAGGAAGGAAAAAAGGCCAGTTCAGTTCAAGAAGCTGTAAAGGAAGACTGCAACAAGAGATTGGCAACATGTCATTCAAGCTGCTTTCTGCAAATGTTGAAAATCATAAAGTACCACTGTCATGGAGTCAAGTCCAATTCGTAATGACGTTGTAGGACAGAGTAGAACTGCTTCTTAGGGTTTCTTTATGGCAGCAGACAGCTTTATCTCTCTGCTGTGTCACATCTGATGAGTTTGAATCATCAACCTTACATTTAGCAGCTCAAAGCTTAACCTACTAGGACGCCAGGGCTCTTTATGTTCATAATCTTTTAAAAGTAGAGGGAAGGATTCACCGAAGACCCACCTGAAAGAGGGATGTCATCTGCATCTCCATTGAGGCCCCCCGGGCAAGAGCACCAAACGAGCCAGCCACAGCAGAGAAGACTTTAAGAACTGTTTAACCCTTAGGGAACTGGATAAACCCCAGAGACATTCTGCTGCTTTGC
>NW_006408578.1:13168320-13255829 GCF_000296735.1 Chrysochloris asiatica
GTAATGAAAGAAGCTATATGAATGGTTGAATGTGAAGCTGATGATGTGCCCTGTAAACTTTCACTCAATCCAAAATAAAAACATTTAATTAAAAATAATAATAAAAAAAAAAGTAGAGGGAAGGATCAATCTTCAGATAAAAGAAAAGTGTAAACAAAAGGGAAATTAGGAGCAAAACAGAAAAGCCAGAGTAACTTTGTTGTTGTTGTTAAGTACGGTGGAGTCGGTTCCGACTCATAGTGACCCTGCACAGGCTTTCCAAGGCTGTAAATCTTTATGGGAGCAGAAAGCCTCAACTTTCTCCTGCGAAACCACTGGTAGTTTCGAACTGCTGACTTTGAGGTTAGCAGCCCGATTCGTAACCACTACGCTACCAGAGCTCCTTTAGCAAGAAATAAAATACTCACCTTCAAGACAAAAAAAAAAAAAAAATGTAGAGAGGACAGTGTCTGATGAAGCAATAGAAAAGAAGCCAAATTTGACAAACACCAGACAGTCTCAGTATTGCCCTTGTATAATCCTGAGGAATGGTTTTATTAACTACTTTGTAAACTCAAAATTGTAATAGCTCTAGAAACATTTCAAGAAGGAAACCTTATGTCATCTCCCTTTTAAAAAGAAACATATTTTGATACAAATGTAAATAGTTTTTAAAGAAGTAAGTAGTTGTTGTTGTTGTTTTCTCAGCACAGGCAGAAATTAGTGGATTGTTTAATTAAGGAAGCTTTTGATCATAGAAGACTTAATGGCATAGCTGTTAAAGTGCTCAGCTGCTAATTTAAAGGCCATGGGTTCAAACCCACCAGATGCTCTGTGGTAAAAGATGTGTCAGTCTGCTTCCATAAAGATTACAGCCTTAAAATGCTATGGGGCAGGTCTACTCTGTCCCATAGTCATTATGAGTGAGACTTAACTCAATGGCAATAGGTTTGTTTTTTGGGGATTTTTGACCAGAGGCTGAAGTGGAAGATGTCTCAGAATTTTTAAAATCCAATAATAAGAAACATAACCAAATGGCAATTTCAAGTCATTTTCATGTATAAAAATGTTATAAACATTTTATATTATTGTACTTTATGCACAAGCTAGTTTTTATAGAATTACTTACTAATTTGTTCTCTGATCGTGGGTCTCTGACAGGAATGCGTACTCTTTGGGATATCTTTGGTAGAGCTAGTCCTTCTTTTCCCAGTAATATTAAGTGTAGTGTGAAAGATTGGGAAATTATGAGCATGTGGTATGTATATTGAAGGAGTTCTGGTAGCGTAGTGGTTATGAATCGGGCTGCGAGCCGCAAGGTCAGCAGTTCGAAACTACCAGCTGTTCCGTGGGAGAAAGATGAGGCTGTCTGCTCCCGTAAAGATTTCCAGCCTCGGAAACCCTGTACAGGGTCGCTATGAGTCGGAACTGACTCTACGGCACATAACAACAACAACAACAAGTATGTATATTAAACCATATGGTAGTGAAACTTTAGACATGATAGCTTGTCAATACCTTAAGAATTGGTATTTGAAAGTTTCCAAGTTTTCAGTTGCAAAGTGATTGGAATAACTATTTGGAAAAATAGTTACAATTACATGGCTTTTTAGACATTCAGTTCTTGCATTAACAACTATAACAAATTGGTCATTTTGTCTATGTTCTGATCCACATGCCTGGAACCCATCTGAAAACTCACTTTTGAAAATCTACATATGAACCCATTTTTGTCTTTGCAGGTTACACAGGGCTGTTGCTGTTGTTAAGTGTTGACTTACAGCAACCTTGTCAAGGGTTTCCAAGGAGCAGTTGGTGGGTATGAACTGCTGTGCTTAGGTTAGCAATCCAGTGCTTATCCTATAGCACCATACCAGAACACCACACAGGCCTGTAGGATGGTGAATTTCCTCTAACAGTGCATGTAAGGTAATGGAAACAGCATGGGGCTTAGAACCTGAAGATGTGGTTCAAGTCTCAGCTGTGCTGTGAATTTGCTGTGCAATTTCAACAGATCACACAACCTCTCTGGGCAGGGAGTCCTACCACCTGCCAACAAGCTAGCTCTAACACACCAGTGTTTTCAGATCTTTTTCCTTATTAGATATTTTGTTGGAGTTTTTTTGTTGTTGTTCAAATGCAAATTCTCTCATTATCCAGATGGTCTATAGCAAAGATTTTCATCACTCACATCATTCTCAGATCATCTGAAGTAGCACTGAAGAAATGTAGTTGCCCACGTACCTTTTCTAAATATTTTTATTCATTCAGTCTGGAGTAGGGTTCAGGCTATCTGCAGGGTCAGTAGTTTGAAACTACCAAGGAGCCTTTTTTTAAAAAAATTTTTAAAAGCCTCCCTGGTTGATCCCAATGTATAGCCAAGGTTAGGAATCACTGCTCTGTAGCACAAGTTCTCAGTCTTAACCCCAAAGTAAACCTACTGCCACTGAGTCAATTCCAACTCATGGCAACCCTATAGGATAGCGTAGAACTGCTTTCTAAGGGTTTTGAGTTTGTAAATCTATATAAGAGCAAACAACCTCATCATTCTCCCTTGGAGTGGCCGGTGGGTTTGAACCACCAATCTTGCCATTAGCAAGCAGCTCAATGCTTAATCCAGGGCTCTTTTCTCAACCTTGAAGAGTTTTAAAAGCTGCATAGCTGAGTCTCATCCTGCAAGACTTTGATTCCTTTGGTCTGAGTCGTAGTCCGGTAGAAATTCCAGGCACTTCTAATGTGTAGCCAGGGACTAGGACCACAGATCAGGGCTCCCCAACATTTCATCTCTAGCATGAGTCATTTCCCAGAAGAGATTTTAGGGCCCTGATGATTGCTGGCTTTGGGATCCCAGTGTTCAATAAATATTTGTTACAATTGCCTAATGAAGATCAAAGTTGATGGGTAGGCAAGAAGGAAGAGGCATGCTTAAGAAATAATGAGCATTTAATATGAAAATGTCCTGAGGGTGGACTATACAGTCAACTAGGCAAATAGCATGACAACATTCAGATTCCTTTGCAAATGCCAAGGTGGCCTGTTTAGGTAATGGAGCTTGTTGCCCTAAGCCTGGGGTATGCTTTCCCCAAGGGCATTGTGATAGTGGCAAAGAGTAGATTCCCCCTACCTTACTTAACTAACTCCTACCATAGTCAGAATCATTGTCTAGTAAGTCTAATATGCATAAGGTCTCGGGGAGCAGAAACAAGCCTCTCAGAAAAAGCTGTGCTCAGTATGCGAGCTCCACAGAGTAGAGGATGGGACCTAATGATATAAATTCACAGATTAGGAAAAAGACTTTCCTTGGTGGGTCTGAACAGACTAGGAAAGAAAAACTATTTCCCCACATTAAAGGAGAGCGTAGGAACATAAAGCTGTATATATCACACAATCCCAGTATTTTGAAAACATATGAAAAGAAAGAAATTTAACACAATATTAACAGCGTCTATTTTGGGTGGGGAGTCCTGGTGTGGGTTAATGTGCTGGATTGCAAAATTGGTTTGAACTGCAAGGTTGGCAGTTCAAGCTCACCAGCTGCTCCTTGGAAACCCTACACAAGGTTGCTATGGGTTGGAAATAACTCAAGGGCACTTACCAACAACAACATTTTGGGTGGTAGGATTACAGAGATTTTTACTCTCCTTTATATTTTTCTGTTTCCTAAATTTAACTATGCAAATTGAGCTGCTATCTGCAGGGTCAGTAGTTTGAAACTACCAGCTGTTCTGTGGGAGAAAGATGAGGCTTTCTGCTCCTGTAAAGATGTACAGCCTCGGAAACCCTGTACAGGATTGCTATGAGTCAGAACTGACTCCACGGCACATAACAACAACAAAATTTAACTATCAAGTACATGTGTTACTTTTTAATAAGGAAAAAAAAGAACAACTCCCTTTAATTTTTTTTTTTTTAATTGTGCTCAAGCTTAAGGAATGATTGTTAAAGACATTTCTAAACCTGTTGGCACTTAGGTGGGGAGGAGCAGGTTTTCTCTCCCGTTTGAAAACTCAGCATGTCTATTTGTGCTTTCATAAGCAGCTGCATGTTGTGCAAGCCTAGTGATGCTTGCCAGACTCAGCAAAGTTGGTATCAAGCCGGTGATAGATGAAGGCTGAGGTTCCTAATAACCAGACAGAGCAAACAGTCCACAAGCTACATCAGGAGGAATTTAAATGTTCCATCTATTCGATTGCCATCACTTACTGACAATGTGAGGTTAAAAAAAAACAAAAAACATTTAGAAAGAGTCATGACATAAACCACAAGGTACAAGTTTGGGGAATCTATTTGGCTTCAAAGTCAGATGCAATTTACATATGAATGAACCTTTTAGGGAAAAGTCCAGTGCTGAGATTCTGAGCTTGTTGTTGTTGTTAAGGACCATCTAGTCGGTTCTGACCCATATCGACCCTGTATAGGGTTTCTGAGAAGCAGCTGGTGAGCTTGAACTGCCAACCTTGCAGTTCAAACAGTTTTGCAGTCTCTGGCGCATTAACCCACAGTGCCACACACAGGACTCCTCATTTGATAAACACAGTGAATAAAATGTACCTCCCAAGTTAAATCTAGGTTCCCTTGCCTTCAGCAACAAGGTTCTGTTTCTCAGAAACCTCCAAATTGTCACAACCAACTGTAAGGCTCCTTTTTAGATCATGAAGCTCAATCTCCCTGTGATCTATTTCTTTAGTCTGTTCTCCTGAGTTTTCTAGCCTCTTCTGTTGCTTCACATAGCTATCCCTCTTTCAGTATTTTCTCTTTGCCCTAATATTCTCTAACTCTCAAATACCCTTCTTATCCGCTCCATCCCATTCCACAGCCATCAGGAACCTTGACAATCAGCAAGTTTTATTTTCTGTTTAACTTAAATGCCATCTATTATCAATTGAACTGTAAGCCGCTTGAGGGAAGGAATCACCTTATTCATCTTTGTAAGCCTCTGATCGCATTTAGCTAGAACAGACCATTAAACATTTGTTGAGCGAATGGATTTCCTCTCTAAGAGCCAGTAGCACTTCATAATGATATCATATATTTATTTACATAGAGACATTTTCAAAGCACATGAGCCTTGCAGTTTCCAGTGGAATCCCCAGAACTGCAGAACTGGCATCTCCTAGGAACTTAGACAGGCAGAATCTAGGCGCCCTTCCTGTTCCCTCCCTCTTTTCTCTCATCCTGTACACACCTCCTCCCTCACACCTTCCTCCCAACCTCTCCCAAGCACATACACACACATTCACCACAAACCCATGTGAAATTGCTTACTATAGATTAGTTGTTGTTTGCTGTGGAGTTGGTTCCGACTCATAGCGACCCTGTACAGGGTTTCCGAGACTGTAAATCTTTATAGGAGCAGAAAGCTTCATCTTTCTCCCGCGGAACAGCTGATAGTTTTGAACTGCTGACCTTGCAGTTCACAGTCTGATTCATAACCACTATGCTACCAGAGCTCTAAGTAAGCCTGTGCTTATCTTGCTTATTGGGTATTCTGCCCCTGATTTTGATATTCCAATCGGAGAAGCACTGAGCTGGACTGGAGTTGGGCTCTCAACTTTGGCTGCACATTGGAGTCCCCTGGGGATCTCTGCAGAGCCTTGGTTCCACCCCAATCTGGCCCACTGGGGGCATTCCAATGTGCTCTCGGGGAGGAGAATTCAGTACTGTGAATGGCCTTGGTGGTGATGCTGGTGGTTGTGTGCCATCAAATAGGTTCTGACTGCTGATGACCCTGTATAGGTTTCTGAGGCTGTAAATCTTTATAGGAACAGAAAGCCTCATCTTTCTCCCAAGGAACTTCTGGTGGATTCGAACTACTGATTGCAGTTGATTAGTAGCCCAACACATAACCCACTATGTTACCAGAGCTCCTTGGCAGTCCTTGGCAGAACTCTCCAAAAACCCTGCCATATTTTATAAACCTGGTGTCTTACCTATAGTGATTTCTCCCCTCTTTACTTTTCCCTTAAGATTATATCACTTTTCACCTTCCTCCACCAAAAAATTACCACTTTGTGTCATTTGTTGGTAGACACTTATTGAACACCTAGAATGATATAAACACTAAACCTGTTCTTTAACTTCCTCCCACATTAAATTTTCTAAACTTTCTTTCCGGGGTGCACTCTGCTTCACAAACCATAGATTCTAGTTTTAGATGCTTGTATGATTATGATTATGGCTTGTGTTTTCCAAGTAGGGAAAAGAAAATTAACCTTTTGTCCAATTTCAAGACAATATAAAGATGATTTTGAGTCATGGAGATATTTATATAAAATATTTATAAATATGCCAATGTTCTACTTTCTGGAGTCGCTGTGTCAAACATTTGGCTGCTAACAAAAAGGTTGGAGGCTTAGCCTCTGCATTACATGGGAGTATAGGTGGAAGCCCGAACCACAACCAGACCTTCAGAGACAGGAAATTTCTCCACTTGAAAGGACAAGCAGACCAGCCAGGAGCAGCTAGAAAACCAGAAGATACCTCTTGATAGAAGGACCCACAGGAAAAATACAAAACAATAAGGGCAGTCCGACTGTTACCACAAGAACATATAGGTGGCCTCCCCAGGAGACATCAAGGCAAGTGATTGGATCTTCTCAGTGCAAATTCTCTTCCAAGACTAAGACGCAAGGGAAATATACGCTTTGACTGACAACCACGCACGTCACCCAGAAGGGGAAGTGGCCTAAGAACATCAATGAAGGGGCAATGGAGACCTGGTCGGCCAGTAACGAGGCAACATCTGGGGACTCATGGGCTCATTGTCAGTGGCACAGCCACAGAGGTCTAGAGTGGAGAGCAGGGCTGCCAGCCGATAAAAAGAGGCTGGACAGACATAAGAACACCCACACTTGCAGATGATACCCATTTGACTGGACTTCAATAACTGGATAAACAGAGCTCAACCCTAAGAAGAAAGCAGAGGGAAAAAAGCGTCATCTGATACAATTCGATAAACATGACCTACACCTATAAATGCAGTAGCTCAAAAGAGGAAATAAGTCCCTGCTGCAAGAACTATACCCACCCCCTCCACACAAAGGGTAGACAGGGATGGGCAACTTGGACATTGGCTACCCAAAATGGGGGGAGGGATACAAAGGCAAGAAGTGACTGGTTTACAAACTTTCAAGAGGGAACCTAGATCCAGAGGGTGTGGAGGAAGGTAGAGTCTCCAGTGAGTGGTGTCCAGCCTGTCCAGGAAGGGCTGATGAAACGAAATGCAGAGATGGGTCTCTTGTGATGCAATGGTGAATAATTGTTATCAGGACTGACTGTGAGGGTTGGAAATCTAAAGATGGACATTTTGTAACAAAGAGGGGAGCGATTAATTTATCAGTCTAGGAGCGGAGGACCCTGGGACCATCAATGGAGAAGAGCGAAGAACAGAATCCTACCCAGAGAGGCAGTGAGGCCTGGGGTGGAGGCAGAGAAGACAACGTCAAGAGATGGTGGGGCTGGGGGCTCGGGATTAGGAAATGGAAAGGGTCTGAGGACTGTGGTGGTGGGGGGGTGCAGGTTTATAGGATATACCCCTTGGTTGGTTGAGGATGCATGGACAGGATGATAACTATGCCAATGAAATGATGGATGATGGAATGAATGTAAAGCTGATGTTCTCCCATGTAGACTATCACACAATTCACAATAAAACATTGAAAAAAAAAAAAAAAAGGTTGGAGGTTCAAGTTTATCAAGATGTACCTCAAAAGAAAGATCTGGAGATCTATTTCCAAAACATCGGTCATTGAAAACTCTACAGAGCACAGTTCTACTCTGGCCCGCATGGGGTCACCATGAGTCATAGTTGATCCATTTACTGGGGGTTCTTCTTTACCCTAAGTTTAGCAACTAACAAGACAGCTTGTAAGGCCCCTGACACTGTGCTAAGTGTTTTTCTTGTATTCTCTCATTTGACCAAATAACGCTGGTGGTGCAATGATTAAGCGCTTGGTTGCTAAACAAAAGGTGGCAATTCGAATCCACCCACCAGATCTGCAGGAGAAAAGACCTCGTGATCTCTTCCCATAAAGATTCTGCCCTTCCCCATGTTTTTTTTTGTTTTTGAAGATGAACTTTCTAACCTTACAAGAAACTAAAATTAATTAACCAATTTTTTAAAATAAATGTATTTTTTGCCTTCCACTTCTCCCAAGTTCATATTTGTCTACCCTCCAGTTCTGGTGTGGCACTGTAGGATAAGCACTAGACTACTAACCACAAGGTCAGTGGACTAACCTACCAGCTGATCCTCAGAAACTCCACACAGGATTGCTATGAATTGGAAGCAAATCTCTAGTTAGTGATTTGCCCTCATTTCCCTTCCGCTCTTGGTAACCATCAGAAAGATTGTTCTTTCAGTATGAAAACCTACAGCCCAGGAAATTCTACAAGGCAGTTCTATTCTGTTATATAAGGTCACTATGAGCTGTAATCACCTCAATAGCGAACAACAACATCTCATTTAATCCTTCCAACAACCCTGAGATACATTCTTTTGTTATCCCTGTTTTGTGAATAAGGAAACAGTGGCACTAGGAGTAGCAACTTGCCCAACACCACACAATCTGAATCCTGAAGATGGGACTCGAACCCTGGCAGCAGAAGCAGATTACCTAATAAGTAAGGTCAGCTCGGGTTTACTTGTGCTTACTTACTAATTTGTAGTGACCAATGCTTACCTGTGTTTACTGGGTACTTTAATCCAGTCAGGGATTGAATAGGCTTTGATTCTGGAGGAAGCATGTTCCACCATGTTAGGAACTCTTGTGCTGCCTGATTTCTGAAGGTGGTGTTTCGGGAAGCTAGGGTGATATGATTTAGGACATGGGGATCCTTTTAATCTCTTAGTTCTTCACAAGATAATTTAGTGTGGCTTTTCCAAACCTTTGTTCACCACCTTTATCTGTGGCTCATGAAGCTCTTTCCCAGGTATACTGTAAACTGGAAGAGGCAATTCATGTTGGGACAAATTCCTTCTGAGCGTTGAGCAAGATAAGAAACACATTTTGAATGCTATGGTGGTGGTGATTATGTGCCATGGATAGTGAAGGTCTAAATAAAGAAGGTTTGAGATTTTATGAAGACAAAATTGCCTTCTAGCCAAATCCAACATTAAGTGTCATTGTCTCTATCGCAAACAGAAGATGTTGTTGTTGTTGTTAAGTGCCATCGAGTCGGTTCTGACCCATAGCGACCCTGTATAGGGTTTCCGAGGGTGTAAATCTTTACGGGAGTAGAAAGCCTCATCTTTCTCCCGCGGAGCAGCTGGTAGTTTCGAACCGCTGACCTTAAGGTTCGCAGCCCGATTCGTAACCACTACGCTTGGTCAACAGTGTGTGTGTGTTTAACATAAAGCAAGAAAGTTAAGAAATGGTACATGGTGTTCTAAAGACATCTGTTTGTTTGGGCTTCTCTACAACCATCACATTTTAATAGCTCTTTTCTTTCATCCTTTTCCCAGCTAGGACAATATATTTTTTCAATCCCTTGTAGTTGTTGTAGAAAAGGATTTGTCAATCTCAGCATTATTGAGAGTTTAGGAAAGGTAACTCTTTGCTGGGGGTGGGAGGACTGTCCTGTATATTGTAGGATGTTTTACAGTTTCCCTAGCCTATACCCACTAGAGGCCGGCAACATTCCCCACCCTTTCCTCATCCCTATCCCACCCAATTGTGACAATAAAAATGTCTCTAGACCAACTGTACCCTGTTCTGGAGAAAACACTGGAATTACAGTGACTATATGTCACCTTTGGCTGTTTTTTTACTTGTTATTGATCCACTCTCCCCCACTCCCTCAGACACATGGAAACTTTATAAACTTTATACACAAAGGAGGAAATACTCCCCAGTCCCCTGCTACCTGTCATGGTTTGAACTGCATCCCCCTAAAATGTGCATCAAATTGGTAGGTATATTCTCAGAGGTTTGGCAGTTATGTAATGATGTAATCATCCCCCATGATGTGGTCAACCAATCAGTTGTAAGGAAATTAGAGTGGGGTGCAACACCCTTACTCAAGACATACCCCTGATCTAATGTAAAAGGACTTTCCCTGGGGCGTGGCCAGTACCACCTTTTATCTCGGTGGTGGTGGTAGTATGCCCTGAAGTTACTTCTGACTCATAACGACCCTGTATAGGGTTCCAGAGGTGTTAAATCTTTACAGGAGCAGAAAGTCTCATCTTTCTATCTAGGGTGGCTGGTAGATTCAAACTGCTGATCTTTCAGTTAGCAGTTCAATGCATAACCACAACACTACCTTTTATCTTGTTGTTGTTGTTGTTATGTGCCGTGGAGTCGGTTCCGACTCATAGCGACCCTGTACAGGGTTTCTGAGGCTGAAAATCTTTACGGGAGCAGAAAGCCTCATCTTTCTCCCATGGAACAGCTGGTAGTTTTGAACTGCTGACCTTGCGGTTCGCAGCCCGATTCGTAACCACTACTCCACCAGAGCTCCATTTTATTTTATAAGAGATCAAAGGAGACAGAGCAAGTAAAAGAAAGGGGATCTCGTGTCACCAAGAAATAAGAAAGAAGAGCCAGGAGTCAAGCGTGTCCTTTGGACTTGAGGTTCCTGTGCTAAGAGCCTCCTAGACCCAGGGAAGATTGATGCCAAAACACATGGAAATCTCAGCCTACAGATGTTGAAAGGAGAGAAAGCTGTCACCAAGAGGAAGCCTTCCTCTACAGCTGGTACCTTGAATTTGGACTTCTAGCCTCTTAAAGTGTGAGAGAATACATTTCTGTTTGTTAAAGCCATGCCTTGTGATACTTCTATTACAGCAGCCCAAGATAACTAAGACACCATCCATGGGACCAGTTGAGGATTGAGCAGGGTTTCATTGTGCTCCATTGTATTTTCATTGGTTGATTTTCAGAAGTAGATCACCAGGCCTTTCTTCCTAGTCTCTCTTAGTCTGGAAGCTCTGCTAAAACCTGGTCAACATCATAGCAACACTCAAGCCTCCCCTCAAGAAGGCTGGGTTAGAGAGAAACACATCTAAATAATTCTAGGACTTAAGATCTTTAAGACAATATATTGCCTTATTTCTTCCATCAGAAGATCTCTAGTTCATGGGCTACTACTTACCTGTTTTCTCACTATTATTATTATTTTGAGCAATCCCCACATAAACTTCCTAAACCATCTGTGGGAGAGAAGATTCTAGCTGCTACATCAGGGTGCACAGGAGTGTCTTAGAGGGTCCATGGCTGTGCTTCTTGGGGGATGGGAATCCAGGAGGGTCCCACTACTGTTGTTTCCTTAACTATAGACCTAGCTTAGTTCCTTTGGACCTTTCTCTGAAGATCATTTGGACCACATTATAACATCTCAGACTTACTCCAGCTATTCCTCATAGAAAACATATGTTTAATCTTTTATGCTGTTTGTAGACAAAAAAAAAATGTCTCTGCCCTAAATCCAGACAATGGACAAAATAAAACTCTGGTGTGTTAGTGGAAAAGAAAAAGTAAGAATATATGAAATAAATATGTTAACAGATAGTAGCTTGTATTTATAACTGAGTGGGTCTTAATGTGCATGTGTGGGTATGGAGAGGTATGATGGGAAATTATTGCTTCATTAAATTTGGATCAACTTTAAAAAGACACTGTGACTGGTCAGCTTCTAGCTGACCTTCAACCATGATGTCTGATGACCTAATCATTTCAATGTCATTGTTAGTGCCATCAAGTCAATTCTGATACCAATAGCTACATTTATTGAACACTTAGTATGCGCCAAACACTGAGTCAACTTTGATTCTCTCATTTAAACCTTACAACAGTCCTTAAAAAGCATGTCTCATTATTATCTTCATTTTGCAGATGAGAAAAATAAGGTTAAAATTCGTCTAGTAATTGAACCACATTCATATGATTATCTCCCACCCCCGGCCCCCCACCCGGTAAACTGTGAAATGGATCAAAGCCAGGCAGTTTGTTCCCAAGGTTTTGGAAGTTTTATGTCAAATCTCTCCTTTCCAGATCTTTTTTTTTGTGATCCAATAGCAATATATAGACACACACACTCATTGGAAATTTTTGCGGTAACTTGTGAGGATTCACACCTGTTCCCTTCTTCACAGCATTCAGTTTGGTTTCTTCAGCAAGCTGTAGAAGATGACCAAGTATGTTTCCTTCTCTTTTCTTTCTCTTCTCCACTTCCAGGAAAGAAAGAAATCACATATCAAGAGAGATTGTCCTATTTTGATTCCATTAATTTTAATGGGAAATACCTTTCAGGAAACTTGTTCTGACTTGACCGTGGGAGCTTTGGGTAAGCAAATTCTCCACCTGGCATTCAGAACTTGGGCAAAAGGTGTGGCTGTGAAGGCAGACAGCAGTGACTCACTGTTCAGCTCAGCGGACCCGCCCAAGGCGCGTCCTTTCTCCACCTCCCTGTTTTCCTCACTGTCTACTTCACGCTCTCAGGCCTTCCCAGCTTCCTGGGAAACAGCGGCTAAAATAGCAGAGTGATGACTCAGAATCCATTTGACCAAGAGAAGAGAAGGCAGGCACAGCAGAGTAATGACTCTGGGAGTTTCAAGACCCGAATTCACAAGAAGTCATTATAGTTTGAGACCAGCTTTCAGTTCAAAGGCCTCTGAGCAGAGCTGCTTGTTGAAGGGGGAGTGGGAGCTGGACCACACCTGCTTTCATCTGGAGACAGAAGCAATTAGGGATCAAGTGTGATATTAATTAGGTTTTGGGTGTCTCCTGATCATTTTTCAAACCACCCAATGTTGGAATCATAGAATTGCAGTGTTTTAGTGCTGAAGGGGATTTTCGATGTATAGTATTACAGAATTTTCAGGACTAAAATTGTGTTTAACATTGATCTTACCTACTGTTGTACCAGAACTGGGTCTTCCTGGTTCATAATAGCCTGTTAAATGTTCAGGAAATTTGCGAGCCAGTTGGCATCAACTGGGAGCTTGAAATGGGCCTTTGATGGAATTACTTCCAGTTCTTGTAGAGTTGGGTCTGAATCTCAGCGACCCCATGTGTGTTGAGTAGAACTGTGCTCCATATGGCTTTCAATGGATGAATTTTCTAAAGTAGTTAGTCAGGTTTTTCTTCTGAGGTGTCTCTGGGTGAACTCAAACCTCAAACCTTTCAGGTATCAGCTGACCATTTAACCACCTGCACCATCAGTATTCTGATGGGATTACTACTTACACCACGTTGTTAAGTACCGTGGAGTCAGTTCTGACTCATAGCGACCCTGCAAAGGGTTTCCAAGGCTGTAAATCTTTACGGGACCAGAAAGCCTCATCTTTCTCCAGGAACACCTGGTAGTTTTGAACTGCCAACCTTGAGGTTAGCAACCCGATTTGTAACCACTACGCTACCAGAGTTCCTTGTTGTTGTTGTTAGGTACCGTGGAGTCAGTACCGACTCATAGCAACCTTATGCACAGCAGAACAAAACACTGCCCGATCCTGGGCCAACCTCACTACTGTTGCCACACTTGAGTCCATCGATGCTGCCACTTGGTCAATCCATCTTGTTAGGGGTCTTCCTCTTTTACTCTGACCCTCCACCTTACCAAACATGATATCCTTCTCCAGCAATTGGTCCCTCCTGACAATATGTCTGAAGTATGAGAGTTTGGCCATCTTGGCCTGCAAGAACTACCATTCATCTGTCAGTCTGTCATACTGTGGTGGCTTGTGTGTTGCTGTGATTCTGGAAGCTATGCCACCAGTATTTTAAATACCAGCAGGGTCACCCATGGTGGACAGGTTTCAGATGAGCTTCCAGACGAAGACATACTAGGAGGAAGGAGTGACAAACTACTTACAAATATTTAGTCACTGAAAACCTTATGAATAGCAGAAAAACACCAGAGCTCCATAGACACTAACAAGCATTACAAATCAGGGTTTCACTCTTCATTCACCCACCCACCCCTCCAAAAGCAGATTGTTCAAAATCACTGATCT
Source organism: Chrysochloris asiatica (assembly GCF_000296735.1). Taxonomy (NCBI): domain Eukaryota; kingdom Metazoa; phylum Chordata; class Mammalia; order Afrosoricida; family Chrysochloridae; genus Chrysochloris; species Chrysochloris asiatica. The sequence continues at coordinate 13,182,254 of NW_006408578.1, forward strand.
TATCCTATCTCTTCATTTATAGATGAGAAAATTGAGGCTCCCAAAGAGGTAATCATTTACCTAGGGTCTTAGTGAGGCACTGTAGGATAAGCACTGGATTTCAAACTGCAAGGTTGGTAGTTCAAACCCACCAGATGCTCCTTGGAAACCCTATACAGGATAGCTATGAGTTGGAACCAAGTCAATGGCACTTAACAACAACAACAAAATTCACCCTATTAATTCACGACAAAATTAAGAATTTAAATCTTTTGCATCCTGTTCCCATAAATGAGTACCTAAAGCATAACCCTGTCACCTAGCCCCAGCCTCCCATCAAAAAGTAAAACCCTAAGGATATTATTACAATAACAACTGGAAAGGTGAGACAAGTATCAAAGCAAACCTGCCTCTCTCAAGTAGGTCTGATCCACGGCAACCCATATGCGTTAGAGTGGAATGAGTGCTCCACAGGGTTTTCTTGACTGCAATCTTAATGGAAGCAGATCATCAGGTCTTTTCTTCTGAGGTGCCATTAAACCTTCAGGTTAGTTGTTGTTGTTAAGTGCTGTCAAGTCCTCTTTGACTCACAGTGACCCTCTGCACAACAAAATGAAACACTGGCTGGTCCTGCACCATCCATACAAACGTTGCTACACTTAAGCCCTGGCTACTGCCACTGTAAACATCCTTCTGATATTCTCTGCTTTCAGTCAAGATCCATTGGACATCTGCAATGATATCTCTCATTCCACGGCCTTTTCTGAATCCAGCTTGAACCTCTGGAAGTTCTCTGTCAATGTATGATTGTAGCCGTTTCTATATTACCTTGAGCAAAATTTTACTCGCTTGAGATATCAAAGAGATTGTCCGATGATTTCCACATTCCGTTGGGTCACCTCTCTTTGGAATGGGCACAAATACGGAACTCTTCCAATCAGTCAGCCAGATAGTTGACTTCCAAATTTCTTGCCAAAAGAACCAATAGATCTGTTTTGGAAAAAGTGCAACCAGAGTGCTCGTTGGAGGCCAAGATGGCTAGGCTTCATCTCTCATACTTTGGACACATTGTCTGGAGAGAACAGTCGCTGGAGAAGGATGTCATGCTGGGTAAGGTGGAGGGTCAGAGAAAAAGAGGAATACCCCCAACGAGATCGATCAGCCAGGTGACATCATTGATGACGTAAAGTGTGGCGGCAGTAGTGAGGTTGGCCCAGGATCGGACATTGTTTTGTTCTGCTGTGCATTGGGTTCGCTATGAGTCGGTTCTGACTTGATGGCACCTGACAACAACAACTGCCACTGTGCCCATCCATCTCCTTGAGGCTCTTCCTCTTTTTCACGAATCCTCCACTTTACCAAGCATGATGTCCTTCTCCAAGGACTGGTCCCTCCTGATAAAACATCCAAAAGTATGAGAGACAAAGTCGGGCCATTTTGACTTCTAATGAGCCTATGGCTATACTTCTTCCAACACAGATTGATTTGTTCTTCTAGCGATCCATACTTTCAATATTCTTCCCCAGTACCATAATTCAAACACATCAGTTCTTCTACAGTCTTCCTTACTCACTGTCCAACTTTCACATGTATACAAAGCTATTGAAAATAGATTAGTAGGAGAGCACAAATCATCTGTGCCACCCAAGGAGCCCTATGAGGTACAAATAGTTATCAGGAAAATAGATTCTCAGGGGAAAGAGACTACTCACTAATAGACCCCTCCTGGATTTCCCTCCAGAAGCTTAAATCTTATTATATTTACATGGAATGCAGCAGGGAGACCCGCACACAATAATCTATTTATAATATCCTCAGCCAAAACAGACCCAGTTTCCATTGAGGAAACAAAATGTTTTTTTTGGTAGACTTGGGGTCAAATATCTGATGATGAGCAAGAAAAAAAAAAAAAAAAAAACCTAAGACTCTTAGACTCTAAATCCATCTTTTAGGACAAGTTATCAGACTTGCTTCGGTGGCTTCTTGTGACCATAAATTCGATTCCAAACAAAAGCAAATGAACTTGGATGCTATAACTTTTTCACCATGTGTTTTTTCTGTACTTGTGCAGCTGAACTCAAAGCCCAGTTTCAGGACTTTTACAAGAAAGCAAAAGTAAAGGAAGAATGTCTGGGAAGAAGTCAGAGGAACAATACTGGCAGCGCAGGTGGAGGTGATGGAAATCCTGACTGGGGTCTATATTCCAGGCTGGCCAGAAAGGCAGGAGGGATGGCCCACAGAGGACAATGAGGCCTCTGCTTCTGCATGCTTGCAGCAGTGTGTGTGTGTTGGGGGAGGGGTTGGACTGCCGCACTGGAGCAGGGACTGGGAGCAGTCATATTGCAGGAACAAAGGAGAAAAGATTTACAAGGTGGGAGAGCAGAGGTCCAGTGTCTGCTGAGGGGCATGGATTCCATTTCCTGCACCCACATTGTAGAATCCCTTGCAGTTTGCTCTGGTCAAACCAGCCTTACCACTGACAGGCTTTTCCCAAAGCCTCAGAGCCTTTCTCATCATCTTCTTCCAGAGACTCTTTGTCAGGTCTGCTCTCCTCAACCAGGAGGACAGTTGGTGCATTGACTCCCTGCTCTTGTCCACCCCAACCCCACTCTTCATTACTACGTCTTCTACACATCTTCTGTGGTAGTTGTTATTTAAGAGTTCTTTAAGCTATCACTGTACTGGCCCTGCTGATAATAAGCAAGTTCTCATGTGAAGTGTGACATGATTTCTAGTGACACTAATCTGGACAAGAAGTCACTCATGCTAGGCAAAGGAAAAGAATTAGGCTCCAGGTAGGCAATCATCTTGCCTGGTTTTAAATGTCCAAGTGAGGGAGATAGCATCCCCACTGAGGGGAGGAGAAGGAAGCCAGGTGAGTGGAAACTGGTCAACCCTGTGGAAGCAGCCAGGAAACCCAGACTAGGAATCACAGAAATTATCCCATCTTTTGAGGATAATTGTTGTTGTTGTCAAGGGCCATCAAGTCAGTTCCCACCCATAGTGATCCTTTATAGGGTTTCTGAGGAGTAGCTGGTGCGCTTGAACCGCCAACCTTGCAGTGCAAACTGGCATTGCAATGCAGTGCATTAAGCTACAGCACCACACCGGTGTCAATAACACTGTCTCCTTTTGAGAAAAATCTGTACTGAAAGAAAATCTATGAACCACAAGTAGCAACCTAATTGTCCTGCTATTAATAGAGCCCGTACCTTGCAAATCTGATATTCATTTTACAGCCAATTCTTATTAATTGCTGTCGTGGTGTTCTAGAAATATGCAAAAAACCATAGAATTAGCAAATAAGGAATCATTGGTCCAGGGGAAATACAGGGTTAGGTTCTTGAGAACTGCTTATCATACATAGTCAACCAATCAGTACGTAGCTTTGTTATATGTGTGTTTCTGTTTAAGGACATCTTATTTCATATATGAGTCCTGGAGGGTTGCTGTGGGTTAATGCACTGGACTGCAAACTTGGTTTGAACTGCAAAGTCAGTGGTTCAAGCTCACCAGCCACTCCTCAAGAACCCTATACAGGGTCACTGGGGTGGAACTGACTTGACAGTACATAACAGCAAACAACAACTTAATGTATACAGTTGACTTACTAACATAGAATTCATGACCAATAGTATTATACCTCATATGTGAAGGTTCACATATACTTTCTCCATAAGGCACATGACAACTTTCTGACAGTTAGGAATCCCTGACAGCACTTCAGTATTATGTTTGGGACTATTCTAAACAACAAAATCGTCAATAAAAAGCACAAAAGTGTGAACGTGTAACATTAAATAGACCACAATTGTTTACAGTACGAGAGTTGAAGCAAGAAGGCAAGAACAACTGGGAACTTGCTTGTCAGATGACTCAAATTTTTTGCTGTGCTGTGTATGTCTGTGAGTGAACCCAAAGTGTCATTCATGGGTATTGATTTGAGGGTTACAAATCCATGAATATTGAGTACAGAATCCATGAATACTGAGGACCAACTGTATTTTGTTGTTTTCTCTGTTATTATTTGTTGTTGTTGTTGTTGTTAAGTGCCATCAAGTCGGTTCCGACCCGTAGCTGCCCTGTATAGGGTTTCTGAGGAGCAGCTGGTAAGCTTGAACCACTGACCTTGCAGTTCAAACCAACTTTTGTAGTCCAGTGCATTAACCCATAGCGCCACACCAGGAGTCCCCTGTTACTATTTAGAAGGTCCTTTTTTAGCAAGTCTGCATATCAGAGGCAGTAAAAGGAGGGGGAAGGAAATGGTTGTATCTACGTTTTGGGCCAGAATACTAAAGTGGCAGCATGGTAAATCCTCAAAGTTTTGGGTCTTGAAGCAATTTGTTATTTGTACCGCCTCCTCTTTGAAATCCTCTTCTTGACTTCTGAGTCCCTGCACTGCCCTAATTGCCTCCTACACCATCGCCCTCACCTTTGATGCCTCTCCTCCTGCTCCATATATGGGCTTTTCCACAAGCTTCTGTGCTATGCCCCTTCCTTTCTGTCTCTTCACTCTGCCCTCCACGGTTTCTTCTGTTGGCAAGTAAGTCTTCAGTTACAACTTCCATGAAGTTGAGGCCCAAACATTAACCTCCAGCTGTGATCTCTCTCCAGACAAATTTTCAGCCTTCTTTTGGGCCATGCTGTGTGGAGAAGCAATTATTGGCTCAATTCAGACTTCCCAAAACTGAATTTATTTTATCCCAAAAAACAAGCAAAACCCTTTTCCACCAAGTCTATTCTGATTCATAGGATTTCCAAAGCTTTATGGGAGCAGAAGACCTCTTTTTTCTCCTACAGAGTGACTCTGGTGGATTCAAACTGTTGACCAATACTCCCAGGGCTCCTTATTTCACCCCAAGCTCAAAAATTCCAAGATAATTTTGGGTTACTTTCTCACTCTCTGGCCTCATGTTTAACTAACCAAAGCCTGTTGTCTCTGTCCACTGGTCTCTCTAAACCTTCCTCTCCTTTCCAGTACCTGTCATTCCAGAACAATCTATGTTCTCATTACCTCTTACCTGAACCATTGCAAAACCCTCCTAACTGGTCTCTCCACTTTCAAGCCATTGTAAGTCAACCCTGAGAAGTTTTCTTTCATCAAGCAGTCAAGGATGGCTACTCCTCTGTCCAAAATGCCTTCCTTCACTTGTTCCTCAAGATCACCTAGAATGCACCTTAGCCAAATCTACCCTCGTCTGCTCCTTACACTTAACTCTATGCTTCCCTGTCTCGGTTTCCTTTCCCTGGAATGCTCTTCCTTGCAACTTCACCAGCTGGAACTCTTTCATCTTAGTCCAAGGTCCATTTTAGGATGGTACCTCCCCCTTGGAGCCTTTCCTTCTATCCTCCATCAGACGTTCTGTTTTATGGTCTTGAACCCACAGAACATGTGGATTTTCCATACGTAATGGGTTGAATTGCATCACTTCTACCCCAAATATGATGATGAGTCAAAAACCATTACTACTAGGGTTCCAGTTCATGACTGCGTGTTTTATTCCAAACAGAACACGTGTAAACATGTCTCTGAGATCTGTGGATGGCTGTAGACAAATTCTCTCAGTCATACATTTGTCTTCATCTCGTTAGGATGCCTTCAAGAAAAAGTCCAGTCAAAACAGTGGCTTCCCCGGGTGTCTGCTGGGCCCGTTAAGTTCAAGACAGAGAGATCAGCAGAGTAGGTTATGGTAACCATGTTTTTTTTGTTTCTGTTTTGTTTTTTAATCCTAAAGGGATAAGAATATAAATTCTCTCAAAGGGCACAGCATGCTCATGGAGGCTTATTATGAAGAAGTTTTAAGAAAAGTAAAAACTGTATCGATAAGAAAAAGACCAGGAACGTTGTACCGGGAATTTTTTTTTCTATTATGACAATGCACACATCTGCCCATTCTTCAAGGGTAGCAAGGGCTGTCCTATGATCTCAATACAATACAGATGTTGTTGTTATTGTTAGGTGCTGTTGAGTCAGTTCTAATGTACAGGCAATGAAACACTATCCAGTCTTAGGCCACCTGCACAATCATTACTCTGCTTGCAGTCACTGTGTCTTTTTCACTGATCTAGTTTTCCAAGTATGTGAGACAAAGTCTCATCATTCTTGCTTCTAAGAATCACCCCACCTTGGCTCTGCAGTGCATCCTTTCTCCTCTTCAATAATACTAGAACTGTGAAGGGAGTGGTGGTTTAGTGGTAGAATTCTCACCTTTCAAGCAGGAGACCCAGGTTAGACTCCCAACCAATGTACCTCATGCACAGCCACACCCATCTGTCTGTGAAGGCTTGAGGGGTTTTGTGATAGTCAACAGGTTTCATGGAGCTTCCAGACTAAGACTGACTGCAGAAAAAGGTCTTTCGGGGCAAGTTTTGAAAGTCAGCCAATGAAAACCTTATGGATCATTATAGTCTGATCTGCAACTGATCATGAGGATGATGCAGGACTGGACAGCATTCATTCTGTTTGTCCATGGGATCACCAGGAGTCAGCAGCTCAAGCACAGCTAACAACAACACTAGAACTGGGATTCTGAGATTATTCCTGATTCACAGAGGCGTTAACTCACTCAACAGTCTCTGCTTGCATCTTCTAGAATATCCTAGATCCTCTCCCCTACCTCTAGAAATCCTACCCAGGTTTCAAGGCCCCTTCTCCACAAAACCCTCCATAACTACTTCAGCTCATGCGGACTGTCCCCAGGCTGAACCCTAATTACACATACAAAAATGTATCAGAACTTTGGAACATTCATTTGCCATACAAATTCCCTCATGGCACTCTAAACTCCTTGAGATTATGAATTTTTGAACTTTTTGTATATTTCTTGCACTGCCTAATCCAGGGCACATTAGGCGCCCAATAAATTAATACTGAGACAATAGCCAACACCACCAAAGGTCATGTAGGATTTTTCCTTGGCCTAGGAAGGTGATAGGTTAGCAAAAAGGGCAGCATATTCATTCTGATTTGTAAAAATGGCCCTGAAGTCCCAATTCCATAAGGACTCCCCCAACTCTCTCTCTTTTTAATTTCATTCTTTTAAAAACGCACAGTGTGGCAAAATACACAGAACATAAATTTTGTCATTTTAAAAGCACAATTCAGTCAACCATTACCATTCTTTTTTCCAGAAATTTTTCATCACCTCACACAGAACCTCAAAACTCATTAAGCAATAATCCCTCTATTTTTCCTTTCCTTTCACCATCCCAAACCTCATCCCTAGTAATATCTAATCACACCATTCTCTCTATACATTTGCCTATTCTAAATATTTTGTACAAGTGGGAACCAAATAATACCTGTCCTTTTGTATCTCAGGATATTGTTTTCAAAGTTCATCCATGCCATGGCAGATACCAGAACTTGCTTTCTCTTTATGGCTGAGTGATGTGCCATTATATGTATGGACCACGTTTTGTGTCTCTATCCATCTAGTGACAGATACTTGGGTTGTTTCTATCTTTTAGCTATTGTTAAGTAAATAGTGTTACAATGAACATTGATATGCAAGTCACAACTCCCTTATTCAGCTCAAAAAAGCTTTAGCCCTGCATTAGACAAGGCTTCTTAGACTTCCAAAGGAGCTTCTTGGGTGGCAACTGAAAGTTGCCTTAGCCTCTTGTGCTTGATAGAGATAACAGTGCTGAGGGACTGGGCTTTGGACAATCTGTGCCCAAGGAGGTGATTCACTGTCTTTAGGCTGGTGGAACCAGCACCCTTGATAAGGATCAGTCCCAGAGCCTGAGGGAAGCTGGCGTCAGGCAGCCACCAGGGTAGAAGGAAGCTGTGTACAAATGCTCCTCATAGGGCCGTGACAAAGAGGAGACTTTAGACAAAAAGGAGAGTCAAGGTACAATGTGGATGAGACATTCTTTGGAAACTGTAACTCTTGGGAGAGTGGGTGTGGTGGTCGGTGATTGATTCCAAAGACGTTTTGTGTTAGGCCCCAATATGTGCCTAAATGCACAAACTTCATGGTGGGGGAGTGGAGGAGTGCTTCAGGGAATCCAGGGAAGATAAAAGTCCCTCTTGGAGTTGGGAGTTGAGTCCCAGGATGCCAAGAAGATGATCTTGAAGGTCACTTTCTATTTTAAAGTTTTATCTTTCTGGTGGTACTTACTTCCTCTACAGTGTCAAAGCCTCATTCCCATAGAAAATATGAAAAGATCATATACAAAATAATCTCAACTGACCATTGCCTGAAAGCTCTCTTAGTTAGAAATGCCTGATCTCCTCATCTGTCCTCTACAAGATTTAAAAAAAAAAAAAGAGGCACCCTAGCTTGCATGGTCATTTCAATTTACTTTTTAGGACAAAATATTTATGGTAGTTACAAATTTGGTTCTTTTAGAAGAAAGTTACATAGGTTCCCCTCCCCCTGGAATGGTCTCACTGTACAGACCAGCACGGCCTCCAGCTCTTCCACACCTCCAGGGGCCCAGCTCCCGTGTGTGGCAATGCTGAGTGTGCCCATGACCACATCAACATTTAGATAACTTCCCTCCTAGTGCTTGACACATAGCAGATGTTCAAAACCTCTCTGTTCAAAAATACAAAATGTCAAATATCCTATCAGAAGGAGAAAGGAACCATTGTACAGAGAGCAAAAGGACATCCAGTGAATACTAATCAAGTTTTGAGTTCAATGGTCAGACAGGGACATGTTTTAAAAAGAGAGCATATTGTCCTTGTGTACTCCAAACCTTTTTGACTACAATTTCAACTGGATGATTTTGAACCTTCAGTGGATCTGGAAGTGATTTTCAGAGACATCCACATACTGAGTTTAACAATCAGCTGCCTTCGAATTGATCATAGTCTCAACTATTTAGCATTCTGCATGAGAATCCATCACCCATCTGTCAGATGGCATACTGTGCTGACTTGTGTATTGCTGTAATGCTGGAAAGTATGTCATTGGTATTTTGGAAACTATGCCATTGGTATTTTGAATACTAGCAGGCTCACCCATGGTAGATCGATTTCAGTGGAGTTTCTAGACTAAGACAGACTAGGAAGAAAGGCCTATAATCTACTTGTAAAAGTCACTCAGTGAAAACCCTCTGGATCACAAGAGAAGATTGTGTAATAAAGTGCTGGAAGATGAGCCACCATGGTTGAAAGCCTCATGAAAGTGACACAGGACTGTACAACATTTTATTCTGTTATATAAAAGGTTGTCATGAGTTGGCACTGACTTGATGGCAACTCACAACAACGTATGGCAATGGAACTCGTAGATTGTTGTTGTTGTTGTCAAGTGCCGCCGAATAGGTTCCAACACATAGCGACCCTGTATAGGGTTTCAGAGGACCCACTGGTGAGCTTGAACTGCCAACTTTGTGGTTCAAACCAACCTTGCAGTCAGTGCATTAACCCACAGTGCCCCACCAAGAGTCACACTTTTTGCTCATACATAATACAAACAAAAAGTGTGACTGACTAACACATCATAGTAGTTAAAAGTTAAATGAGTGCTGTAGAAATAGATACCTATTTCTGTGTAAATGAGGTCTGAGTGGATTTGACATGCCAGCTAGTTTGCTTCATTTTGTTTATTTTGGCTGCTCTGTTCTGTTTAACGTGTACCATTAGAGAGATGGGTGGGCAGGGGCAGAAGGGGTAACATTAAAATGTCTACAAAATTATTGTGCAGTGTTTCAGCAGAAATTTATTATTTTTTATAAAATATCCCTATAGTTAGTTATAAAAACATTTTTTATAAACCCAGTTTACTATATAGCAATATATCTACAAGGTTAAAATTCTTATGCTAATTTACTTTTTGAACATTCTAATGCACTCCGAGGAATCCTAGTGTAGCACTGTAGGGCAAATTCTGGACTGAAATGTTGGTTTGAACCACAAAATCGGTGGTTCAAACACACCAACCTCTCCTTGGAAACCCTACACAGGGTTTGAGTTCGAACTGACTTAATGGCACTTAACAACAACAGCAATGCACTCCAAAGAAGCCCTGGCACTTTGAATCTATAGTCGCTCTGAGGAAGAAAGATGAGGTTTTCTGGTTCTGTAAAGATTTATAGTCTCAGAAACCCGGTAACACTTATACAGAGTCACTGTATGTTGGAACCTACTGACTTCACACAACCACCAGCAGCAGTATTGACTTGGGTTTGAGCTGTCATTATCCAATTACAATGCTGCTCCGAATCACGTGGTTTTGTCTGCCTGCTCGAAAGCGCGATGAGCTCATTTTGTCACGTTTTCTGGCGTTTTAGCTACAATATTGTGGTAGTTTGTACTTGTGAACCCATAGCAGTACCTTTTTTTTGAGAATTAAGTAGTAATTAAAGTAAAAGAAGGAAAAAATTCAAAAAGTCTTCACTGATAATGCGATTCAATGTTGAAAGATTTTACAAAGCAATTTTGTTGGGGGTATTTATATAATCTAAGAAATATCAGGTTCAAGCAATTTACAAGTATAAAGTTATCACATTAAAGAGCTCTCTGGTAGCATAGTGGTTACGAATCGGGCTGCGAACTGCAAGGTCAGCAATTCGAAACTACAGCTGTCGCGGGAGACAGATGAGGCTTTCTGCTCCCATAAAGATTTACAGCCTCGGAAACGCTGTACAGGCTCACTATGAGTAGGAACCGACTCCACGGCACATAACAACAACAACAACAGTTATCACATTATTCTATGATTAAAATTGATAATAAATGTTATTAAGGATTGTGTCTGGTCTGGCACAGAGGAGGTGGGGGGAGCAGGGTTAGTAATATGGTGAGTTTCTGCAGTGGACAGTACAACACTAGTGACCTCACTGCAGCTGGCCCTAAATACTAATTGCTAAGAGACAACTCTTGGAGGGAAGTAGATTCAATTAGCATCACATCTTTAATTACACAGCAGATTATATACCTTGCCTATATAATTATTTATTTTATGGCATTGTGCCATCCTATAGATAAACAAAGACTTTGAGAAAATTTACTAGCTTTTCTGGGAGTGTCCCCAAAAGGGTATAATTTTGCTTCTAACCAATAACTAAGATGAGACTAACTCTACAAGAAGATAGTTAGCTTGCTGGGGTACAAGAAGTTCAGAAAATCCCGTTCATGATTTTTTCTTTTAAAGTAAGAGAACAGAAACATTTATTACTTCCGCACATACATGTGATAATCATAGTGTTGGAAGAAGTACAAACATAAATAACATAGAGATTTTGTATTCAAGGGACTTGAAGTCTGGAAAGCAAGACAGACATGTAAAAAATCATTGAAATTAAATCTAATAAGGGCACAAAAGGAAGAAGTGGCTAGTAGTTGGAAGATGGAGATGGGAAGGCTTCGTAGGATAAGTAAAAGTCAAAGGTGAATTTTGAAGAATGAATAGGAATTTTTACAACATGCAAAAGCTGAGAGGATATTCCAGGAAGAGTGAACAACATGTGCAAAGGCTCAAGGGCACAAAGAAGAACAATGTGTTCGGGCCAACTTGAAGATACATATTGCTGTGAGTGGTGGGATGAATTTGTGTCTAGCAAGACTGGAAACTTAGGACCCGAAAGTAGGTTGTTGTTGTTAGGTGCTGTCGAGTCGATTTCGACCCATAGCGACCCTGTATAGGGTTTTCAAGGAGCAGCTGGTGAGCTTGAACCACTGACCTTGCAGTTCAAACGACTTTGCAGTCTGACGCATTAGACCACAGCGCCACACCAGGACTCCCAAAGGTAGGTTAGGGCTTGGCATTTCTACATTTCTTCTTCCTCAATAGGTTATATAAGCAGCCACAGCACAGTTAGTTAATCTTTTCCTTAAAATACACAACATAAATTAGGTTATTGGATTGTAAAACATGACTGAGGTAGCATGAGCAGTCTTACATGAACTGAACCAAGAACCTAAAGTTCAACAATGTTTATTGTTAAGTACTGTGGAGTCGGTTCCGACTCATAGTGACCATGCACAGGGTTTCTGAGACTGTAAATCTTTACGGGAGCAGAAAGCCTCATCCTTCTCCCACAGAACAGCTGGCAGTTTTGAATTGACGACCTTAAGGTTAGCAGCCCAATTAGTAACCACTACACTATGCTCTGGTAGCGTAGTGGTTACGAATCGGGCTGCGAACCTTAAGGTCAGCGGTTAGAAACTACCAGCTGCTCCGCGGGAGAAAGATGAGGCTTTCTACTCCCGTAAAGATTTACACCCTCGGAAACCTTGTACAGGGTCGCTATGGGTAGGAACCGACTCGATGGCACTTAACAACAACAACAACAACAACAACACACTATGCTACCAGAGTTCAACTATACTCTGGTAAACAGCTAGCATCAAAATCAAAAGGTCGCCCAATTGAAAAGGAAAATTGTCAGTTTATTACCAGCAAGCCAGGCAAAACAAAGACAATCAAAAGTGGATACTCTTGGGGTGGTTTCCTGATGGGCTGTGATTGATGCATCCTGGGTCAGAGGGAAACCATGTGTAGACAAAAAAAAAAAAAAGGTGTGTAGGGAACAGGATACTTGTGCAATGAAAAGGAGTTGGAAGAACTGATAAGAGTTTTTGAGACAATAGACTCAAGTTCCATGCAAAGGAAAGAGTTTCTCATTCTCTAAGGTCAGTTGCTGCTGGCAAATCTCGTTTAACACCTGAATGATTCCCCTTCCCTTTGATCTAGTTTTTTTCTCTGATGTCTTCCAGTCTTTTCTGCTATTTAAGCCCTAGGATTATCATACCAAGCCAGTTAGTACCATGTGGTCAGCTCTGCCTTTCATGCCCTATTGAATTATATTCTTTTTGTAAAATAAAAAGTATTTTAGCATCTAATTAAGGAAGACAATGAGGAATAATATTAATATTTACTGAGTGGCCCACAAACCACCATGTGGCAGGTGTTCTAAATATATTACCTCATTTAATCCTCTCAATATGATGGGGGCTTCAAAAAGTTCATGGAAAATGGAATTCTAAGATAATGGAATTTTTCCTTGAACTGTTTGTTTGAAACCCTCTCATCTTCTTGTGAGATATACCTTGTTAATTCCATTTACAGATTTTAATATAGTTACAAAGTTCACGTTATTAAAGATTCTAGCAGTTTTGAGTGTGTGATTGAGCAATTATCTAGCATAGAAGATGCTTGATAAATATGATGGATGAATTAGGCTGGATTCTTGTCCCTGATCAAGTGGATAAAGTTCCACCAAGTTTTTACTGATCTCTGTTCTTAGCCAGTGGTCATCCCTTAGGTCACCAATCAAACCATGTTATCGATGGAGAACAGCAAGTTCTGTGCACTACATTAGGTTCTGTACAGGGAAAATCAAAGCTCTATATGCATTCAGAAGAATTTAATTTACAAATTAAATTCTTTTTCCCACAACGGATTTGAATTGATTTGCCATAAAAAGACAATAATATGTCTAAATGTAAGTTAGAATAAAATAATAGAACCATGAAAAACATAAAAATAGCTCAAATTAAAACGTTAATAACAGAAGAGGAAAAGAAAACATTATAAATATGCAGGCTATAAGGGTTTATACAGTTACTAAATTAAGCCTCAACTTTTACGTTTGAGCTTGGTAGCGGTGTTGTACCATCTGGTTGGTTCTAACTCATGTTAGGTTATTGTTGTCAGGTACCATTATGCACAACAGAGCGTAACACTGCCCAGTCCTGCATCATCTTCACAATCATTGTTGAACTTGAACCCATTGCTGCTGCCACTGTGCCAATCCATCTCATTGGAAGTCTTCTTCCCTTTCGCTGACCTTCCACTTTAAGCAGCATGATATCCTTCTCCAGGGACTGGTCCCTCCTGATAATATGTCCGAAATGTGAGAGACAAAGTCTGGTCATCCTGGCTTCCAAGGAGCACTCTGGTTGTACTTCTTCCAATACAGATATTTTTTTTCTTCTTGCAGTCCATGATACTTTTAATATTCTTCTCCAATACCATAACTCAAATACATCAATTCTTCTATGGTCCTCCTTATTCACTGTCCAACTTTCACATGCATATGAGGTTGCTGAAAATACCATGGCTTGGGTCAGGCGCACTTTAGTCCTTAAACTGACTTCTCTGCCCTTCAAATACTTTAAGTTGGTTTTGTGTAGCAGATTTGCCTAATGTCATTTGATTTCTTAACTGCTGCTTCCACGAGTGTTGATGGTGGATCCAAGCCAAATGAAGTCTTTGACAACTTCAATCTTTTCTCCACTTACCATGATTTTATTTACTGGTCCAGTAGTGAGGATTTTTGTTTTCTTTACATTGAGGAGGAACCTGTAACAAAGGCTTTAATCTTCATCAGTAAGTATGTTAAGTCGTCTTCATTTTCAGCAAGCAAGGTTGTATCATCTGCATATCACAGGCTGTTAATGAGTCTTCCTCCAATCCTTATACCACATTCTTCTCCATATAATCCAGTTTCTCAGAATATGTGCTCAGTTTACAGTTTGAATACGTATGGTGAAAGGATATAACCCTAGCACACACCTTTCCTGATTTTAAACCATTCAGTGCCCACTTGTTCTGTTTGAAAGACTGCCTCTTGGTCTGTGTACAGGTTCCCCATCAGCACAATTAAGTGTTCCAGAATATTCATATTCTGTGATGGTGGACCATAACTTTTCATCATCCACACAATTGAAAGCCTTTGCATAGTCAATAAAGTACAGGTCAACATTTTTCAGGTATTCTCTGCTTTCACCCAAGATCTATGTGATGTCATCAATGATATCCCTAGTCCCATGTCTTCTTCTGAATTTGGCATGCATTTCTGACAATTCCCTGTGCATGTATTGTTGTCGCTGTTTTTTAATTATCTTCAAATTTTTACCTGCTTGTAATGTTAATGATATTGTTCAATGATTTCCACATTCTGCCGTGTCACCTCTCTCTTTGGAATGGGCACAAATACGGTTCTCTTCTAATTAGTTGACCAGGTAACTCTCTTCCAAATTCTTTGGCATAGATGAGTGAGCATCTCTAGTGCTGCATCATTTTGTCAAAAGATTTCAATTTGCATCTCATCAATTTCTGGAGCCTTGTTTTTTGTGGCGCTTTCAGTGCAGCTTGGACTTCTTCCTAAAGTACCATCAGTTCTTGATCATATATTATCTCTCTCTCTCTCTCTCTTTTTTTTTTTTTAGATTTAATATGAGCATATTTATTTGTCACACATAGAAATTTCTTATTTTTGACTGGATTCCGACTTGGAGGTAGAAGCTCTCAGTGAGGACAGCCTCCGTCTCTTGGCAATCTGTTCCTGATATTTTTCTTTGGCATCCTTCATTCTCTTGGCCAAAAGCTTGGCATATTCTGTAGCCTCCTCCTTATTTTTCTTAGTGTGTTGTTTCTTCAGAGCAATACGCCGACGTTTGTGTTGCAGGACATGTGGAGTAACAAGATGCTAAATCTTGGGCGCTTTGGTCCTGGGTTTCTTGCCTTCTTTGTTCAGTGGCTTTCTCACAACATACTGGCAAACATCATCTTCTTTAGAGAGATTGAAAAGTTTGCGGATTCTGCTAGCTCTCTTGGGCCCCAAGCGACGAGGCACAGTGGTATCTGTCAGTCCTGGGATATCTTTCTCTCCTTGTTTTACAGTGACCAAGTTGAGAACACTCAAATTGGCATCCACAATGCAACCCCAGACAGATTTGTGCTTTCTTTCTCCAGTTCTCCTTGGTCTATAACAGGAATGCCCCTTACTGAGAAGCAGGCGGTCATGGCCATGGGTCAAGACGCCCTGCTTCATGGGAAAACCCTGCTTGTTGTTCCCACCACTGATGCGGACAACATAACCCTTCCACTCGTCACCCAGCAAGTCAGCAGCAACTTCTGTGGCCATTTGTTTCTCATAAAAGGTACGAAGCTTGCGTTCATCGTCCACTTCAGTGAGTTTTTGGCAGCTTTTTTTGTATATGGATATGTTGGACATATCTGCCATGTAGCTAGATACATGGCAGATATTTCCACCATGTCTATATTCAGGGACCTAGCTACATGGAAGATACGTCCAACATATCCATATACAGAGAGCTAAGTACCTGGTAGATGAGTCCAACATGCCAAAATACAGAGAGCTAGCTACATGGCAGATAAGTCCAACATGTCCATATACAGAGAGCTAGCATCATGGCAGATAAGTCCAACATGTCCAAATACAGAGACCTATGTACATGGCAGATATGTCCAACATGTCCATATAGAGAGAGCTAGCTATCTGGTAGATAAGTCCAACATGTCCATATAGAGAGAGCTAGCTACATGGCAGATAACTCCAGCATCTCCATATACAGAGAGTTAGATACATGGCAGGTAAGTCAAACTTGTTCATATAAAGAGAGCTACGTACCTGAAAGATACGTCCAACATGTCCATATACAAAAAATATATTTTTTTTTATACATGGCAGATATTTCCCACATGTACATATACAGCGAGCTAGCTACATGGCAGATACGTCCAACATATCCATATGCAGAGACCTAGGTACCTGGTAGATAAGCACAACATGCCCATATACAGACAGCTAGCTACATGGCAGATAAGTCCAACATGTCCATATACAGAGAGATAGCTACCTGGAAGGTAAGTCCAACATGTCCATATACAGAGAGCTAGCTTCATGACAGATAACGCCAACATCTCCATTAACAGAGAGTTAAGTCTATGGCAGATAAGTCCAACATGTCCATATACAGAGAGCTAGCTAAATGGCAGATAAGTCCAACATGTCCATATAAAGAGAGCTAGCTACATGGCAGATAAGTCCAACATGTCCATATACAGAGAGCTAGCTACATGGCAGATATGTAAAACATGTCCATATACAGAGAGCTAGCTACATGACAGATAACTCCAACATCTCCATATACAGAGTGCTAGATAAATGGCAGATAAGTCCAACGTGTTCATATAAAGAGAGCTAGCTACCTGGCAGATAATTCCAACATTCCCCTATACAGAGACCTAGCTACTTGGAAGATAAATCAAACATGTCCATATACAGAGAGCTAAGTCCATGGCAGATAAGTCCAACATTTCCATGTACAGAGAGCTAGCTACCTGGAAGATAAGTTCAACATATCCATACACAGAGAGCTAGAAACATGGCAGATATTACCAACATGTTCATGTACAGCAAGCTAGCTACATGGCAGATATGTCCAACAAATCCATATACATCTGGGAAGATGTTCAGCTTCATAGTGAAGCAGCCAACAGCCTCCTCGGCATCACAAAAAAGAGCCATATATTATCTCTTGAACATCGATGATTTCCTTTTGTATAGTGACTCTCTCTTTGTCTAACTTTCCATCTTCTTTTGATGTTTTCTACATTACCAATATTTTGCCTATTGTTGTTGTTTTTAAGTGCTGTTGAGTTGGTTTGGACTCATAGCAACCCTGTATAGGGTTTCCAAGAAGTGACTGGTGGGTTTGAACAGCCAACCTTACAGTTAGTAGTCTAGTGCCTATCCTATAGCACCACACCAGGACTCCATATATTTTGTCATTGTTGTTATTGTTGCTGTTAAGTGCGATTGGATAGAATTCTTCAATATTGCAAGTCCAGGCTTGAATTTTTTTCTTCAATTCTTTCCATTTGAAAAATGCTGAGTGTGTTCTTCTCTTTTGATCGTCTAACTCCCGGTCTTTTTGCACATTTCATTATAATACTTGACATTGTCTTCTCAAGCTGCCTTTTGAAATTTTCTGTTCAGTCCTTTTACTTCCTCATTTCTTCCATTCACTTTAGCGTCTCCATGCTAGTGAGAAAATTTAAGAGTCTCTTCTAACACGTATTTTCTTTTCCTTCTTTCCTGTGTTTTTATAACAAATTACTTTCTTCCTGTATGATGTTCTTGATATCATCCCACAGTTCTTCTGGTCTTCAGTCACTAGTGTCTAACGCATCAAATCTGTTCTTGAGATGGTCTCTCAATTCAGGTGGGATATAATTCAAGATTATATTTTGGCTCTCATAGACTTTTTCTTCAGCTTCAGCCTGAATTTGCATATGAGCACATGATAGACTGCTCCATAGTCTTCCCCTGGCATTGTTTTGGCTAATAATATGGAGCTTTTCCACTGTCTCTTTCCATAGATGTAGTCAATTTGATTCCTGTGTATTCCATCTGGTGAGGTCCACATGTATAGTCACCTTTTATGTTGTTTAAAAAAGGCATTTGCAACGAAAAGGTCATTGGTCTTGCAGAATTCTATCATGCAATCTCCAGTATGATTTCTATCACTAAGGTCATATTTTCCAACTATTACTGATCCTTTCTCTTTGTTTCCAACCTCAGCAATCCAATCACTAGTAATTATCGACACATCTTGACGGCATGTTTGATCAATTTCAGACTAAAGAAGTTGGTAGAATTCTTCAATTTCATCACTGGCTTTAGTGTTGGTGCATAAATTTGAATAATAGTGGTATTAATTGAGCTTCTCTGTACACTTAAGGCTATTGTCGTATCACAGACAGCACTGTACTTCAAGATAAATCTTGAAATGTCCTTTTGGATGATGAATGAGACAGCATTCTTCACTTTGTTGTTCCTAGCATAGTAAACCATATGATTGTCTGATTCAAAATGGCCAATACCAGTCCATTTCAGCTCATTAATGTCTACAATATCCATCTTTATGTGTTCCATTTAGTTTTTGACAACTTCCAATTTTCCTAAATTCATGCTTCGTATATTCCATGTTCTGATTATTAATGGATGCTTGCAGCTGCTTCTCCTCATTTGGAGCTGTGCTCCATCAGCAAATGAAGGTCTCAAAAGCTTTACACCATTTGCATCATCATGGTCAACTCTACTTTGAGGAGGCAGCTTTTCCCCAGTTGTACTTTTAGTGCCTTGTAACCTGAGGGCCTCATCTTTCAGCGCTATCCCTGACAGTGTTCTGCTGCTGTTCATAAGGGTTTCAGAGGCTAAATATCCAGAAGTAGTCTGTCTCTCCTTCGTCCTAGTGGGTCTTAGTCTGGAAGCTCGACGGAAACCTATTCACCATGGGTGACCCTACTGATACTTAAAATAGCTCCTATCATCACAGCAACACTCAAGTCACCACAGAACAGCAAACTGACAGACAGGTGGCAGTTCATTGTACTTCAGTATTCTTCACCAACACCATAATTCAAATACATTAATTTTCCTCAGGTCTTTTTTACTCATTGTCCAACTCTCACTTGCATATGGTGATTGAAAATAACTATGGCTTGGCTCAGGTGAACCTTAGTCCTCAAAGTGACATCTTTGCTCTTAAACAATTAAAAGAGGTCTTTTGTAGAAGATTTTCCTAATGCAATGTGTTGCTTGATTTTTTGGCTGCTGCTTTGAGTGTTGACTCTAGATTCAAGTGAAATGATGTCTGTGACAACTTCAGTCTTTTCTCCATTTACCATGATGTTATTTATTGATCCATTTGTAAAGACTTAGGTTTGTTTTCCATTGAAGTACAATCCATAACTCTGTAGTCTTTGATCTGCATCAGTAAGTATGTGAAGTTCTTTTCCTTGAAGTAAGCAAGGTTGTGCTGTCTGCATACCACAGGTTGTTAATGAGTCTTGCTCCAATCCTGATGCCCTGTTCTTCATATAATCCACTTTCTCAGACGATTTGCTCAACATGGAGATTGAGTAAGTATGATGAAAGGCACACACCTTTCCTGGTTTTAAACCATTCAGTATCCTCTCATTCTCTTCTAACAACTGTCTCTTGGTTGACACACAGGTTCCTCATAAGCACAATTAAGTGTTCTGCAATACCCATTCTTCACAATGTTATCCATTGTTTGTTATACATAGTCAAATACCTTGGCATAGTCAATGAAGTACACGTAAACATCTTTCTGTTATTCTCTGCTTTAGCCAAGATCCATCTGAATCGTAGTAATATCCATCATTTCACATAGACTTCTGAATCTGACTTGAATTTCTGGCAGTTCCCTGTGGATGTTACTGTATTAGGTGTTTAAAAAAAATATCTACAGCAAAATTTTACTTGTATGTGATATTAATGATATTGTTCAATGATTTCCTTATATAGTTGGGTCACCTTTCTTTAAAATAGGAACAAATACGGATCTTTTCCAATTGGTTGACCAGTTAACTGTCTTCAAAATATCTAGGCATAAACCAGTGAGTATTTCCAGCAATGTATTTGTTTGTTGAAAGATTTTAATTCATACTCTGTCATGGAGTCTTGTTTTTTGCCAATGCCTTTAATGCAGTTTGCACTTCTTTCTTTAATACCATGGAGTCTTGATCATATGCTACCTCTTTTAATGGTTAAGTACTGGCTAATTCTTCTTGGTACAGGGACTCTGTATGTTCTTTCCATGTTCTTTTGATGCTTCCTCCATTATTCATTATTTTGCCCATTGTTGTTGTTGTTGTTGTTAGGTGCCATCGAGTCAGTACCAATTCATATCGACCCTATGCACAACAGAACAAAACACTGCCCAATCCTGGGCCAACCTTACAATTGTTGCCACGCTTGAGCCCATTGATGCTGCCACTTGGCTAATCCATCTTGCTAGGAGCCTTCCTCTTTTTCTCTGATTCTCAACCTTACCAGACATGAGATCCTTCTTCAGTGACTGGTCCCTCCTGACAACATGTCCAAAGTTTGAGAGATGAAGTTTGGCCATCTTGGCCTCTAAGGAGCATTCTGGCTGCACTTCTTCCAACACAGATCTGTTGGTTCTTTTGGCAGCCCACAGCACTTTCAATATTCTCCTCTATCACCATAACTCAAATGCATCAATTCTTCTAAGGTCTTCCTAATTCACTGTCCAGCTTTCACATGCATATGAGATTATTGAAAATACCATGGCTTGGGTTAGGCGTGCCTTAGCCTTCAAGCTGACATCTTTGCTCTTCAACATTTTAAAAAGGTCTTGTGCAGCAGATTTGCCTAATGCAATACATCGTTTTGTACATTGTTGTTGTTGTTAGGTGCCATCGAGTCAGCACCAACTCATAGTGACCCCATGCCCAGCAGAATGAAACAATGTCTGATCCTGGGCCAACCTCACCACCGCTGCCACACTTGAGTCCATCAATGCTGTCAACTGGCCAATCCATCTCGTTGAGGGTCTTCCTCTTTTTCTCTGAACCTCTATCTTACCAAGCATGATATCCTTCTCCAGCGACTGTTCCCTCCTGACAATATGTCCAAAGTATGAGAGATGAATTTTGACCATCTTGACCTCTAAGGAGCACTCTGGCTGCACTTCTTCCAAAACAGATCTATTGGTTCTTTGGGCAGCCCATGGCACTTTTAGTATTCTCCTCCAACACCATAATTCAAAGGCATCAATTTTTCTACGATCTTCCTTATTCACTGTCCAGCTTTCGCATCCATATGAGGTTATTGAAAATACCATGGCTTGGGTCAGGTGCATCTAAGTCCTCAAGCTGACATCCTTGCTCTTCAACATTTTAAAAAGGTCTTGTGCAGCAGATTTGCCTAATGCAATACGTCGTTTGATTTCTTGACTGCTGCTTCCATGAGCGTTGATGGTTGATCCAAGAAGAATGAAGTCCTTGACAACTTCAATATTTTCTCCGTTGATAAGAATGTTGCTTATTGGTCCAGTGGTGAGGATTTTTGTTTTTTTGACATTGAGATGTAATTCATAGTGAAGGCTGTGTTCTTTGATCTTCATCAGTAAACCTTTTAAGTCCTCTTTTGTTCATAGAATCCTTCAATATTTCAACCAGAGATTTGAATCTCTCTTCAGTTCTTTCAGCTTGAGCAATGCTGAGTGTATTCTTCCCTTTTGGTCTTCTAACTACAGGTATTTGCACAATTCATTATAATTCTTGACTTTATCTTCCCAAGTTGCCCTTTGAAAATTTCTGTTTAGCTCTTTTACTTCCTAATTTCTAGCATTCACTTCGGCTTCTTTATGCTCAAGAGCAAGTTTCAGAGTCCCTTCTGACATCATTTTGATCTTGTTTCATTCCTGTCATTTTAATGACCTTTTACTTTCTTTCTGTATGATGTTCTTGTTGTTGTTGTTAAGTGCCGTCAACTCAGTTCTGACTCATAGTGACCCTGTCTAGGGTCTCCGAGGAGTAGCTGGTAGGTTTGAACCACTGACCTTGTTCAAACTGACCTTGAGGTTTAGTGCATTATCCTGCAGTGCCACACCAAAACTTCAACTATGGGATGTTCTTGATGTCATCACATCATTCTACTGGTCTTTAGTCATTAGTGTCTAATACATAAAATCTGTTCTTGAAATAGTCTGTAACTTTAGGTGGGATATACTCAAGGTCATATTTTGGCTATTGTGGACTTGTTTTAATTTTCTTCAACTTCAGCCTGAATTTGTATATGAACAAGTGATGGACTGTTCCACAATCGGCCTTAGTTTGGTTGATGATATTGAATGTTTCCACCATCTCTTCTCACGAATGTACTATTCCATCTAGAAAGGTCCATGTGTAGTCTTGACTTTTATGTTGTTGAAATAAGATATTTGCAATGAGTGATTATGGCAAAATTCTAGCATGCAATTTCTAGCATCATTTCTAAGGCCATATTTTCCAACTACTAATCCTTCTTCTGTTTCCAACTTTTGCATGCAAATCACCAGTAATTACCAATGAATCATCATTTCATGTTTAATCAATTTCAGATTGAAGAAGTTGACAGCATTCTTCAATTCCATCCTCACTAGTTTTAGTGGTTGGTACATACATTTGAATAATAGTGGTATTAAGTGGTCTTCCTTGTAAGTGTATGGATATCATCCTATCACAGATAGTGTTGTACTTCAGGATATATCTTGAAATGTTCTTTTTGGCTATGAATGTGATATCATTCCTCTCCAATTTGCCATTCCGGGCATAGTAAACCATATGAATGTTTGGTTCAAAATGATCAATACCAGTCAATTTCAACTTACAAAAGCCTTGGATATCAATCTTTATGTGTCCCATTTCATTTTTAATGACTTCCAGTTTTCCTAGATTCCTACTTGGTACATTCTATGTTCTGATTACTAATGGATGTCTCTCCTCACTATGAGTTGTGCCCCATCAGCAAATGAAGCTCCTGATGGCTTTACTCCATTATGGTTATCACGGTCAACTCCACTTTGAGGAAGCAGCTCCTCCCCAGTCTCATTTTGAGTGCCCTCCAAACTAAGGGGCTCATCTTCCATCACTATGTAAGACAATATCCCACAATTTAAAATCTATGTTAATAGTCATACAATGCATAAAGATGTAACTGTGGCAAAAACAATATAAAAGAGAAGGGACAGAGATGTATAGGAGCACAGTGTTTATATACTATTGAAACTAAGTTGGTATATTTGACTAGGTTGTCATAAGTTCAACCTTCTACATAATTATATTTTAATATACAAGATAATCACTACGAAATAACTAAGAAAATAACTAAAACTATATACAGAAAAAGAAAGAGGCAATTAAAAGTATATACTACAGAAAAATCAACTAAACACAAAAGAAGGCAATAGTGGAGTTGAGGAATAACAATGAAAAATCCATATGGAAAAAAATTATGGAAATATAACAACCGTATGCCCCAAATTATCCTCCTTTCCAATAAACTCTTTAAATAATAATACTAAAAATCAAACCTCAACAATAGGTAAATGACCAAAGTAAGTCATTCCTTATCAATACTTACAGTAAATAATTTGAATCCATTTAAACTCTCCTAATAAAAGACAGGGAATTCTGGTGTGGTGTTGTGGGATAAAGCACTGGAACAAAAGGTCAGTTTGAACCACAAGGTTCAAACTCACCAGCCGCTCCTTGGAAACCCTCTGCAGGGTCGCTATGAGTCGGAACCAACTTAATGGTACTTAACAACAACGACAACAATAAAAGACAGAGACTGGTAGGATGGACAGTTTAAAAAGTGATCCATTTATGTGCTGTCTAGAAGAGGCTCATTTTATGGAAATTTGTCTCATTGCCATACACAAGATGAGTTTAAAGAATTACATACAGCTTGTTTTATAATTCTTAAATACTGCATATCATATATTATGTGTATTTTGTTCATACTTGAGAGGTACATTATGGTTTTGTTATAGAAGTATGTATTTTGCCCTGCCCAAATGAGTAAATGTTTTGTATACATAAAATGAAGAAATTGTAAGTGTGTGCTAAGCACATGGAAGACCAATTTATTTGCAGAGCGTACTGAGATTTTTTTTTCAAGAGCTGTCTAATCTCAAGGTGAAGCTCTAACTGTGAACAGTTTACTAATGCACTACTGAAAACTTAAATCTGTGGCACAATCATTGTAAATCAGGGTTTTGTCTGTTTCTCTAAATTGCTTTCTGCCTTTTAATCTGTAATTATGGGGAAACTCCTGTTCCCATTTTTATGAAACTTAATTTGTTTTTCTGTTTAATTTTTATTTACATCCAAAATTTAAAATACCTCTTAATTTCATGGCAACAAGGTCATAATTAAATTTTTAAATAATAATAATTTTCCCCCCTTTTAAAAAAAGAGACTCATTTTAGATACAATGACACAAAAAAGGTTGAAAGCAAAAGAACAGAAAAAGATATCCTACACAAATAGTACCCAAAAGTGAATAGGGATAACTATATTATTAACAGACAAAATAGATTTTTCAATCCAAAAAGATTTCAAGACATAAAGAAGACCATGCGTATTGATGAGATCCAATCCTTATATGTATACAAGTAACAACACGACCACAAAATATGTAAAATAAACATTGATAGAATTAAAGAAAGAAATAAACAGTTACAAAATAACAGTTGGAGAATTCAATATGCTGCTTTCAGTAATGGATAGAATAACCAGACAGAAGATCAATTAGGAAAGAGAACTTGCACCATACTATAAATCAATTAGACCTAACAGACATATACAGAACACTCCATCAAATAACAGCAGAATACATATTCTTCTTAGTTGTACCTGGAAGGTTATATCACCAAACAACTCTTAATAATTCTTTTAAAATTGGAAATCATACACGTTATCTATTACAACAACAATAGAACGAAACTAGAAATCAATGACAGAAGAAAACTAGAAAGCCCACAAATATGTGGGAATACAACAATACACTCTTAAACAACCAAAGGGTGGAAGAAGCAATCACCTGGGAAATGTTAAGATACCCTTAGATTAATTAAAAGACAACCCAACATACCCAAGCTATGTGCTGCAGTGAAAGCTATGTGTAGAGAGAAATGTATAGCTATAAATGCTTCATGAAAAAGAAGACAGAACACAGATCAGCAGCATAACACTATAACTTTGTTGTTGTTATTGTTGTTGATATATGCTGTCAAGTCAGTTCCAACCCATAGCAACCCTGTATAGGGTTTCTGAGGAGCTATTGGTGAACTCGAACTGTCAACCTTGCAATGCAAACCAACTTTGCAGTCCAGCGCATTATCCCACTGTGCCACACCAGGACTCCCACCATGCCTTTAGGAAATATAAAAAGAAGAGCAAACGCATCCCAAAGGTAGAGAATAAAAGAGATTAGGGCAAGATAAATGGGATGGAGAATAGGAAATAGAATCAACAAAACACAGTTGACTCTTTGAAAAAATAATTAAAATTGACAAAACTCTAGCTAAATTGAATGGGGGGGGAGGCAGTAGAGAGAGAAGACTGAAAATATTAAAATCAGAAACAAAGGAGGAGACATTACTACCAAATTGATAGAAATAGAGAAGAATTTAAGACAATACTATACAATTATTAACCAACAAATTGGATATACTATGTGAAACGGACTAATTCCTAGAAATAACAAACTACCAAAACTAACTCAAAAAGAAGTAGATCTTAGAAAGCCCATAGCAAGCAAAGATATTTATGGTGCTATAGGATAAGTACTAGACCACAAAGTCAGTTTCAACCTCAAAGTGGTTGTTCAAATCCACCAGCCATTCCTCAGACACCTATACAGGGTCACTGTGAGTCAGAATCAACTTGATGGCACTTAACAACAGCAGCCAAAAACATACCAACAAGGAAAGCCCAGGAACAGATGGCTTCATTGGTGAATTTTATCAAATGTTTAAAGAAAAAAAATATCACCAATGCTTCTTAAACTCTTCCAAAAAATTGGGGAGGGAACGCTTCCCAACTTATTCTATGAAAATGAGGCAAAGACACTCATAGAAAAGATAACTACAAACACCCGTATGAATATAGATGCAAAATTCCTCAACAGAATACCAGCAAACTGAATTCAGCAGCATATTAAGAGAATTAGACACAAAAAAGATCAAGTGAAATTTATTCCAGGAATGCCAGAATGGGTAAACATATAAAAATCAAGTACAAATTAATAGAATGAGGAGGGGGGAAACACATGATCATCTCAATTGGAATAGAAAAGGCATTTGGAAAGAAATCCAACATCCTTTTATGATAAATATTCTCACTAAACCAGTGATAGAAAGCATATCTCCCAACACGAAACAACCAGAGCTAACTTACTCCACAGTGAAAGGCTGAAAGTTCTTCCCCTAATATCAGGATTACAAGACAAGGTTGCTTGCTTTCAATACATCTTGAACTGGAAGTTTTAGCTATAGAAATCAACAAGAATATGAAGCAAAAGGCATTCAAACTGGAAAAGAAGAAGTAAAAACTACTTCTATTCACAGATGACATGATTTTATGTAAAAAAAAATCATGTTGTTGTTGTGTGCTGTTGAGTCAATTCCAGCTCATAGTGTCCCCGCATAGGATTTCCGAAATGGGGTTGGTGGGTTCAAACTGCTGATCTTGTGATTAGCGGTCCATTGCTCATCCTATAGCACCACACTAGGGATCCACACAAAATCATAGAGTATACCAAAAAAATGTTAGCATTAATACACAAATTCAGCACAGTTTCAGGATACAAAATGACCATGCAAAAATCATTTGTATTTCTGTAGACTGTTGTTGTGAAGTATCGTCAAAGTTGGACAGGTTCTGACTTACAGCAACCCTGTATACGGTTTCCGAGGAGTGGCAGGTGGGTTTGAATTGCTGACCTTGCAGTGGAGTGCTTATCCTATAGCACCACACCAGGACTCCATTTCCATACACTAGCAATGAACAATCAAAAAAATGAAATTAAGGAAATAATTTCATTTACAATGACATCTAAAAGAAGAAAGTACTTCTGAATAAATTAACCAAAGAAGCACAAGACTTACACACTGAAACCTACAAAATATTGCTGAAAGAAATTAAAGAAGGCCTATGGAGTTCTATTGTGGCGCTGTAGGATAAGCACTGGACTGCAAGGTAGTTTGTACTGCAAGGTTTGTGTTTCAAATTCACCAGCTGCTCTTTCAAAACACTGCAGGGTCACTATGAGTTGGAACCCACTTCGTGGCACTCAACAACAACAACAGCAAAATCAATAGATTGGCATCCTATGTTCATGGATTGGAAGACTCAATATTGTTAAGAAGTCAATACTACAATATTTAGATTCAGTGCAATCCCTACCAAAATCCCAATTGCATTTTTCAGAAATAGAAAAGCCCATATTAATCGTTGTCTTAGTTATCTAGTTTTGGTGTGCGATAAGCATTGGACTGCCAACCAAGACTATTCAGTAGGGGAAGAACAGTTTCTTCAACAGATTGCTGGTGCAGAGAAAGAATGATGTCCACATGCAAAAGAATAAAGTTGGACTAAAGCTCTTAGGAAAAACAAAAGTGACACATGCACACAAAATGATCAATTGGACTTCATAATATTTAAAGCTTTCCTCCTAAAAATTATACCATAAAAAAAGCAAAAAGATAGCTCACTGAATAGACGAAAATATTTGCAAGTCCATATATCTGATAAGGATCTGTGGCTGTTGTCAAATACTGTTGACTCATAGTGACCCTGTATGTTGCTGTTAGGTGCCATGGATTCAGTACTGGCTCATAGCAACCCTATGCAGAACAGAATGAAGCACTGCCCAGTCCTGGGCCAACCTGACAACTGTTGCTACGTCTGAGTCCATGGCTACTGCCACTGTGCCAATCCATCTTGTTTGGGGTCTTCCTCTTTTTCTCCAGCCCTCCACTTTACCAAACATGATATCCTTCTCCAGGGACTGGTCCCTTCTGATAATAAGTCTGAAGTATGAGAGACAAAGTTTGGCCATCCTGGCTTCCAGGGAGCATTCTGGCTTCCAGGAAGCACTTCTTCCAACACAGATTTGTTTGTTCTTTGGCAGTCTATGGTACTTTCAATATTCTCCTCCAACACCATAACTCAAATGCATCAATTCTTCTACAGTCTTCCTTATTCACTGTACAACTTTCGCATGCATACAAGCTTATTGAAAATATCACAGCTTGAGTCAGGTGCACCTTAGTCCTTAAATTGACATCTTTGTTCTTCAAGACTTTAAAAGGGTGCAGCAGATTTGCCTAATGCAATACATCATTTGATTTCTTGTATAGGGTATCTGAAGAGCAACTTCTGGGTTTGAATCGTTGACCTTGTGAATCCAGTGTTTATCCTACAGTGCCACACCAGAACTTCTGATAAAGGTCTAGTATCCAGAATACGTAAAGACCGATTATAATTCAACCATTAAAAGTCAAATAACTCAATTTAAAAATGGCCAAAGGATCTGAATAGCATCTGAATTCATTTCTCAAAAAAAAGATACACAAATAGAAAATAAAGCACATGAAAAGGCATTCACATCACTAGTTATTGTTGTTGTTAAGTGCCATCGAGTCGGCACTAGTTATTAGGGAAATGCAAATCAAAACCTCAGTGAGATTCTACTTCACACCTATTAGAATGACTATCATCCAAAAGGTAGATAAATAGTGGAGCAATTGGAGCAATCATGCAGAGCTGATAGGAATATAAAACGGTACAGTCACTGTGGAAAACAGCTTGGCAGTTCCTCAAAATACTAACCATCTAACCCAGCAATTTCACTTCTAGGTATATGCCCAAGAGAAATGAAAACATATGGCCACTCAAAACTTGTACATAAATGCTCATAGCAGCACTATTCTGAGCAGCCAAAAGGTAGAAAGAACCCAAATGTCTAGCAACTAGCAAATGGATATATAAAATGTGATCTGTCCATATGATTGAATATCATTCAGCAATAAAAACGAATATGGTACTGTTAGATGTTACAACATAGATGAACCTTGAAAACATAGATGCTTGGTGACAAAGGCCAGACACAAAAGGTCACTTATTGTATGATCCCACAAGTAGAAATCATCCAGAACAAGTGAATACATAGAGGTGTAAAGTCAGTCAATGACTGACTAGGGCTGAGGGGGTAAGAATGGGGAACAATAGCTAAATGTACAGGCTTGCTTTTAGGGGTAACAAAAATGTTCTAAAATTAGATTGATGTGATAGTCATACAATTCTGTGAATATACTAAAACTCCTGGTGTGCTGCTGTAGGATCAGCACTGGACTGCAAACCACAAGGTCCCCAGTTAAAACCCACCAGCTGCTTCTTTGGAACCCTAGGCAGTGTCACTATGAGTTAGAACTGACCTGAAGGTACTTAACAAGAACAATAGCAAAAATCCATTAAGGAACCCTGGTGGTGGTACATTGTGCTGCTAACCGCAAGGTCAGTGGTTCAAACCCACCAGCCGCTCTGTGGGAGAAAGAAGAGGCTAATTGTTCCCATAATGATTCAGAGTCTCAAAAACCCTAGGTAGGTCACTATGAGTCGGAACTGACCCAGTGACAGTGAGTTTAAAAAACAAAAACCATCAAACTGTACATTTTAAATGGGTAAACTGTGTGGCATATGAATTATTTATCAATCTGGTGTGGCGCTGTGGGTTAATGTGCCAGACTGCAAAGCCGTTTGAATTGCAAGGTTGGCGGTTCAAGCTTACCAGCTTTTCCTCAGAAACCCTATACAGCGTCACTATTGGTCAGAACCAACTCGATGGCACTTAACAACAACAACAACAAAGCTGTTAAAAAAACAGAAATATGGAAATCCTCTGCACAAGCAGTTTTCAGTATAAGGAGAACTCATAATATACCAGCCTTCAAGTACTTTAGATAAATAATATCCGTGAGATCACTTTAATGCACTGCT
The DNA here is from genome assembly GCF_000296735.1 of Chrysochloris asiatica. Classification (NCBI taxonomy): domain Eukaryota; kingdom Metazoa; phylum Chordata; class Mammalia; order Afrosoricida; family Chrysochloridae; genus Chrysochloris; species Chrysochloris asiatica. The sequence continues at coordinate 13,212,325 of NW_006408578.1, forward strand.
TGGCACATTGTTGTTGTTTTTGTTGTTGTTAGCTGCCATCCTGTTGGCCCTCACCTCACAGTGACCTCAAGCATACTAGAACACAATGCTGTCCATTCCTGCTCCCTCCTCACAGTAGGTTGCATATTGGACTGTTGTGATCCATCGTTTTCACTGGCACATAAAAACCCAAACCAAACCTGGTACCGTCAAGTCAATTCCAACTCATGGTCACCCAGGGACCTTCATTGGCACGTAGCTACTGTTTAAGAAACATCCGTTTTCTTCCATATGTCATAAGAAAGCAAACAATAAAAACCTATAGGTGATTAAGTACTGGATTGTGTGGAGCCAGTATAAATATTTCAACACATTGTAGATGGGGAGAGTCATTGAGGATTGGCTTGGGAAGAGGAGCTTTGGGGAAGAAAGCGGAACCTGATTTATGTTTTGAAAAATGATGACAAAGAGCAACGGGAAGGAAGCAACCACAGTGATGAGAATAACGTGAGCAAGGACCAATATTAGCATAGGAGTGACAGACCCAAGGAGTGATCAAACAAAACAGCTGGATAAAGTCAGGTAAAGATCCACCTGTCTGATATCTTCACCACATTCATTTGTTGTTAGTCCCTCTTGGTACGGTGATTTACTTAAAAGGCTTTCCTAGCCCTAGCATTTGTAACTCACACTAAATGACTGCAGATTGGGTTTATTTCCATTTTTCCTGATGGGTCTGTGTAAGAGAAAGTAGGGGAAGATGCTGATAGGAGTCACTTGATTCCAATGTGAGTGATTGTTAACAGGATTCCTTGTGATTATAAAACCTTGGGACTCTGATGTGGGGATTGATCAGTTTTGCCATCCTGCTGAGTATAAAATAATCCATCTCAGAAACAGCAAGAGGGGATCTTACCACCATTGAGATCCTTTGGATCTCAAGATCCTTGAATCTCACTGATCCACGAGACAGCTGTATTGGCAGAAGAATGGCAGCAGCAGAACCAAGATCAGCCCTGTCTGAAGCTTTCCAGTCAACAGAGTGAAATGGAGAGCCCTCTGACAGGAGATTCGTTTGTGGAGAGCAGTGCCTCCAGGAAGCTATGTTTGCTAACCCAAGGAGCTAGAGCCGGGCACCTTTGGGCTAAAGCTTACAGTAGAATGGATGAACTTTGGGAATTTATTGGCAGTGCTAAAAGAGATTTGTAACATTACCATAGTAGAGCAGAGGACAAGGGGCCTCAAGACTGAGATACCAAGTATCAGTGAGAGGCGTACTTGACCAGAACTGTATCCTGACCATTTCTGGTCCTGACTTACCTTCTAACTTCCCTAATTAACCCAATCATTGTGAATATGGTCTGTGAGTTTTTGATACATAGCCATTCCAATGAATTAGCAAGCCCAGCAGAAAAAAAACACAGTGCTGGGGGGCTGTTGGTATTAGAATTGGTAACAATGTAGAAGGCTGGAGGCACATCTGATCTCAGCCTCACAGGACTCTGCCTTGGGGTGATGCTGATGGTGGTGTTCCTCTCCCGCCCAGCCTTGTGAAGTCAAATGCCGCCTCAGGCCACTTATACACCCACAAACACTGATGCATATGAGACTCACATATAGATCTTTTGAAACACCATAATCACAAAGACTATGAAATATACCATGGATTGTCAGAAAAATGAACAAATCTGTTTTGGAAGAAGTACAGTAAGAATACTCCTGAGAAGGGAGGATGGTGAGATTTCCTCTCACTTACTTTGGACTTGTTATTACAAAGGACCAGTCCCTGGTGAAGGACATCATGCTTGGTAAAGTAAAAGTCAATAAAAAAGAGGAAGACCCTCAACAAAATGGAATGGAACAGTGGCTGCAACAATGGACTCAAATATAACCATGGTTGTGAGGATGGCACAGGACTAGGCCGTGTTTTGTTCTATTGTACATGTTGTTGTTGTTAGGTGCCATCGAGTCGGTACCGAACCATAGCGACCTTATGCACAGCAGAATGAAACACTGCCCGATCCTGGGCCAACCTCACTACTGTGGCCACGCTTTGAGTCCATCAATGCTGCCACTTGGTCAATCCATCTCGCTGGAGGTCTTCCTCTTTTCCTCTGACCCTCCACTTTACAAAACATGATATCCTTCTCCAGAAACTGGTCCCTCCTGAGAATATGTCCAAAGTATGAGAAACAAAGTCTGGCCATCTTGGCCTCCAAGAAGCATTCTGGCTGCACTTCTTCCAAAACGGATCTATTGGTTCTTTTGGCAGCCCATGGTACTTTCAATATTCTCCTCCAACACCATAACTCAAAAGAATCAATTCTGCTACGGTCTTCCTTATTCACTGTCCAGCTTTCACATGCATATGAGGTTATTGAAAACACCATGGCTTGGGTCAGGCACACCTTAGTCCTCAAGCTGACATCTTTGCTCTTCAACACTTTAAAAAGATCTTGTGCAGCAGATTTGCTAATGCAATATGTCATTTGATTTCTTGACTGCTGCTTCCACAAGTGTTGATAGTTGATCCAAGAAGAATGAAGTCCTTGACAACTTCAATCTTTTCTCCATTGATAAGAATGTTGTTTATTGGTCCAGTGAGGAGGATTTTTGTTTTCTTTACATTGAGATGTAATCCATACTGAAGGCTGTGCTCTTTGATCTTCATCAGTAAATGTTTTCAGTCCTCTTCACTTTCAGCAAGCAAGGTTGTATCATCTGCATATGGCAGGTTGTTAATGAGCCTTTTGTACATAGGGGCACTGTAACTTAGAACTAACTCAAAGGCATCTTAACAGCAATAACAACAGTCCTAAGGTTTGGTGATTGAAAAGGCAAATGCCCGCAGGGGTTCAGGTGGCAATACAAAAGAATGAAGATATTTGGATGTAGGTAATATATGTATAGTGTGGGTGGGTATTGTGGTGGCCAGCTCAGGGCATGCCCAACCTAGAGATGACAGGGGTTCATTGTCTGGGGTTTATAGTGACTGTGTAAATTCAATGTGAGATTAAGTATACAGATGCACATGTGTATAGGGGGAAAAAAGTATAAGCATCCATAGCTTTCCAGATTCTCAAAAGCATTTGTTATTGTTGTTGTTAGGTACTGTGAAGTCAGTTATGACTCATAGTGACACTTTACACAATAGAACGAAACACAGCCTTGATTAACTTGCTGAAAACACATCCAAGAATGTGGTGGAATGTTTGTTGTTGTTGCTGTTAGATGTTGTCAAGTTGGTTCCAACTCAGAGCAACCCTATATATACAACAGAATGAAACAATGAATCATCCTGCACCATTTTCACAATTGTTGTTACATTTGGGCCCATTGCTGCTGCCATCTTGTCAATACATTTCTTTAGGGATCTTCCTTTACCCTCCATTTTACCTAGCAGGAACTGGGTCCCTCCTAATAACATGGCCAAAGAATGAGACATGAAGAATCACCAGACTGGCTTTTAAGGAGCATTCTGAATGTATTTCTTCTAAGACAGATTTGTTTGTTTTTCTGGAAGTTCATGGTGCTGTTAATATTCTTCTCCAACACCAAAATTCAAATGCATTGATTATCTTACATAGTCTTCCTTACTCACTGTCCAAGTTTCACATGCAAAGGCAACTGAAAATACCAGGCTTGGGTCATTCTCACCTTAATCCTCAAATTCATATTTGTTCTTTAACATTTTGAAGGGGGTCTTGTGCAGTAGATTTGCCTAATGTCATTTGATTTCTTGACTGCTGCTTACATGAGTGCTGATTGAGGAAACTAAACAAAGTGAAGTCTTTGACAACTTCAGTCCTTTCTCCATTTATCATGATGCTATTTATTGGTTCAGTTGTGAGGATTTTCATTTTCTTTACATTAAGGTGGGCTGTACTTTTCGATCTTCCTCAGTAAGTGTTTTAAGTCCTCTTTTGTTTCAGTAAGCAAGGTTGTGTCATCTGTATATCACAGTTTGTTAATGAGTCTTCCTCCAATCCTGATGCCAAGTTCTTCTTCATATAATCCAGCTTCTTGAATCCAGCTTCTTGTATGCTCAGCATACAGATTGAATGAGTATGGTGAAAGTATACAACCCTGGTGCACACCTTTTCTGATTCCAAATCATTTTGTATCCCATTGTTTGTTTCAAGTGATTGTCTCTTGGTCTATGTACAGGTTTCTCATGAGCACAATTAAGTGTTCTGGAAAACCCATTCTGCACAATGTTTTCCATAGTTTGCCATTGTGATGTAGTGAATTATTTAATGTGTCTTCTAGTCATTGTCTGTAACTCCTACCAGACATTTCTGCCTTGCTAGGTCTGGATAAAAGAAGGTGGATGTTAGCAGAGTTAATTGTAATTTTTTTAAAAAACAACAACTTGAAACTTTAGCATGGGTATCAAATGAACCATCTTAGAAGCAGGTGGAGGAATCTCACTACCAACAAAAAAGAGATACAATTGGAACACATCATTTGGACCCTGAGATCATGTGCATTGAACCCCTCCTTGACCCAGAGACTGAAAGCTGTGACATCACCAGAAGAGTGTAGAGGCACAGCAGCAGAATAAAGAACCAGAGCATGAGACAGCGTGACTTTGGGCAGGAAGCTTGTCTGTAGAGTGGAATGCCTCCTGGCACATAAATGTTTGCTGACCCACAGAGCTAGAATCAATTCCCTTCAGGCTAAGGCTTATGGTAGAGTGGTGTGTCCTGTGGGCATTTATCAGCAGCTGACTGAAACAACTGTGTCCTGAGCATTTTCTAAACCTGTTAACTTCTCTAAAAAAACCCATAACTCTGAGTATGGTGTCTGAGTTCAGTGTGGTCGTGGCAATAATTCATCAAACCTAACTGAGTAAGACTTCTTAAGCTTGTGGGAAGATGTTTGCTGCCACATTTTTATAGTCAAAAGCCTTTGTATAAACAGTAAAACACAAGTAACCATTTTTCTGGAGTCCTGTAGTGGCTCTGTGGGTTAATGCACTGGACTGCAAGGTTGGTTTAAACTGTAAGGTTAGGGGTTCAAGCTCACCAGCTGATCCTTGGAAACCCTATACAGGGTCGCTATGAGTCAGAACTGACTTAACAATGACACTTAACAACAACCTCAAACATCTTTCTGCTATTCTCTGCTATCAACCAAGATACATTTGATTTTGGCAATGACATCCTTGTTCCATGTCCTCTTCTGAGTCTGGCTTGAATTTCTGGAAGTTCCCTGTCAATGTACTGTTGCAGGTGTTTTTAAACTATCATCAGCAAAATTTGCTTATATGTGGTATTGATGATTTTGTTCAATTATTTATACATTCCATTAAGCCCCTCTCTTTGGAATGGGCACAAATATGGATCTCTTCCAAGTGGTTGGCCACATAGCTGCCTCCCAAATTTCTTGACATAGATGACTGAGTGCCTCCAGTGCTGCTTTGGTTTGTTGAAACATTTCATTTCGTATTCCATCAATTCCTGGAGGCTTGTTTTTTGCTAATGTTTTCAGTACAACATGGACTTCTTCCTTAAGCACCATCAATTCCTGGTCGTATGTTACTTTTTGAAATGGTTGAACATTGGCCATTTCTTTTTGGTACCATAACTCTGTGTTTTTCTTCATTGTCTTTTGATGCTTTCTGCATCATTCCATATTTATCCCACAGAATCCTTCAATATTACAAACAGAGGATTGAAGTATGTCTTCAGTTCTTTCAGCTTGAGAAACACTGAGTGTGTTCTTCCCTTTTATCTTTCTACCTCCAGGTCTTTGTACATTTCATTATAATACTTGACTTTGTCGTCTCAAGTTGCCCTTTGAAATTTTCTGTTCAGCTCTTTTATATCCTCATGTTTTCCCTTCACTTTAGCTTCCATATGCTCAAATAGGAAGTTTCAGAGTCTCTTCTGACATCCGTTTTTGTTGTTTCTATTTTTCCTGCATTTTTAATGACTTTTTTTACTTTCTTCCTATATGGTGTTCTTGATGTCATCCCACAACTCTTCTGATCTTTTTTCATTAATGTCTAATGGGGAAGCTTTTTTTCTGTTAAGGGCCATTTAGATATTTATAACATTACTTAATATAAACTTATGTTCCTATGCAATAAGCTCCTAGATTTATCGAATATCATGTCCTGCCTGCAATTGCCTTGGCAGAGACAAATTTTGAGGGTTTATATGGCCTGTAGACCAGATATCTCCCACCTCTAGTCTAAAGTATCAACTCTGTTCTTGAGATGGTCTCTAAATTCAGGTGGGATATATTCAGGATCATATTTTGGCTCTCGTAGACTTGTTTTAATTTTCTTCAGCTATAGCGTAGTGGTTACGAATCGGGCTGCGAACCTAAAGGTCAGCGGTTCGAAACTACCAGCTGCTCCGTGGGAGAAAGATGAGGCTTTCTACTCCCGTAAGGATTTACACCCTCGGAAACCCTGTACAGGGTCGATATGGGTCGGAACCGACTCGACGGCACGTAACAACAACAACAATAGCCTAAACTTAAATACAAGCAATTGATGCTCTGTTCCACAATTGTCCCTGGCCTTGTTTTGGCTGATGATAATGAGTTTTTGTACCATCTCTTCCCACAGATATAGTCAATTTTATTCTTGTGTATTCCATCTGAGTCCTGGTATGGTGCTGTGGGTTAATGCGCCAGGCTGCAAAGCCATTTGAACTGCAAGGTCGGCGGTTCAATCTCACCAGCTGCTCCTCAGAAACCCTATACAGGGTCACTGTGGGTCAGAACTGACTCAACGGCACTTCACAACACAAGAACAACATTCCATCTGATGAGGTCCATATGTATACTCACCTTTTATGTTGTTGAAACAAGCTATTTATAGTGAATAAGTCACTGGTCTTGCAAAATTCTATCTTGCCATTTCTAGCATCATTTCTATCACCAAGGAAATATCTTCCAGCAATTGATCCTTCCTCTTTATTTCCAATTTTCATATTCCAAGCATTAACAATTACCAGTACATCTTGATTGCATGTTTGATTGATTTCATATTGAAGACATTGATGGAATTTTTCAATGTCATCATCACTGGCTTTAGTGGTTAGTGCGTAAATTTGGATAATAGTAGTATTAACTGTGTATAAGGTCACTATGGGTCGGTACCAATTCGATGGCACCTAACAAAAACAACAAGTATTAACTGGCTTTCCTTGCAGGGTTATGGATATTATCCTATCACAGATAGAATTGTACTTCAAGATAGATCTTGAAATGTTCTTTTGGACAATGAATGCTATCCCACTCTTCTTCAATTTGTCATTCCTGGAATAATCAACAATATGATTGTCTGATTCTAAATGGCCAATACCAGTTCATTTAAGCTCACTAATGCCTTGGACATTGATCTTTATGCATTCCATTTTATTTTTGGCAACTTCCAACTTTGCTAGATTCATACTTCGTACATTTCATCTTCCAATTATTAATGGATGTTTGTAACTGTTTGTAACTAAGTTGTGCCCCATCAGCAAATAAAGATCCCAAGTGCTTTGCTGCATTCATAAGTCTACTTTGAGGAGACAGCTTTTCCCCAGTCATTTTTTGAGAACCTTTCAACCTAAGGGGTTCATCTTCTGGCACTATATCTAGCAATGTTCCACTGCTACTCATAAGATTTTCAATAGCTAACCATTTAGAAGTAGTCCTCCTCCCCTTCTTCCTAGTCAGTCTTCATCTGGAAGCTCCACTGAAACCTATTTACCATGGGTGACCTTACTGGTATTTAAAATACTGGTAGCATAGCTTCTGGCATCACAGCAACATGCAAGACATGACAATACAAAAAAACTGACAGGTAAGAGGTGGTAGTGGAGAATACAGGGGGCAAAATTATGAACACATCTTAGACATTAGCAAACAACTTGAGGAAATTATTTGCAGGGCCTAGGAACTCAGTTTGGAGTCCTGGTATGGTGCTGAAGGATAAATGCTCAACCATAAGGTTGGTTTGAACCACAAGGTTGGCTGTTTAAACTCATCAGACACTCCTCAGAAACCCTATACAGGGTGGTTAGGAGTCAGAACCAACTTGATGACATTCAACAACAACAGGAACTCAGAACTGTACTTTTGGAGGTCACCATGGTCAACTGGCATAACACAGTCCACAAAGATGACATTCTACATCTATACTTTGTGAATCATGACTGGGTTCTTGAAAGCTTGTGAGTGGCCATCTAAGGTGCAACTATTGGTCTCTTCCTGTTCAGACGAAAGAAAAGTGGTAAGGACACATGGAAATAATCAGTCCTGTGAACTAATGGATCATGTGTCCATGTCTCCATGATCCCCCCTTCCCCAGGGAGAACTAGATGATTCCAGAAGAACTAGATAGTTCCAGGCTACCATTACCAAATGCTCTGAAAGGGATCACATTAGAAGGTCCTGGATAGAGTGGGAGAAAAATGTAGAACAAAATTCAAAATCATAAAAGAGACTAGTCATACAGGTCTGATAGAGACTGATGGAACCCTGACATTATTACCCTTGGTCACCCTTCAGGTCTGGAGGCTCAATTTTTAGCCAAGCAATAGATATGTATAGAGGAGGAAAAGCACTAGTGAGTTATGCACCACATAGAATGGTCAACTATTTGAGATCAAGTGGGCAACATTTACCCAAGGGCAAAATGAAGTAGGATTGGGAAAGAAGGAAGAATGGAAACAGGAAAGACAGAGAGGAAGTGGGATATGTGAGGTTCCATTGAGGGAACTACAATCATGAGATGAAATAAAGCATGTAGGATTTGCTGAATGTAAAGCTGATGATCACAACAAAAAGTTTTTTTAAAAAAAGTTCTGTCAGTAATGTATTTGTCTTAGCCTTGTTGGAGCACCTGCAAAGAAAAAGTCCAATAAAAACAGTATCTTCTGAGGGATCTACTGGCCTAGTTAAATTCAAAGTGGAGACGCCAACTCAGAAGGTTATGGTGACTTTTTGAAGGGACCCCAGAGGTTCAAAGAAAATACTAAGAGATTTTCTCAAAGGACACAATCATAGAGGCTTATTATGAAGAAGATTTCAGAGAATTGCAAACTACATTAGGGAGAAAGAGGTCACGAATGTTGCCCTGAGGAATATTTTTCCACCATCACAATGCCCTGCTCATTCTTCAAGGATAGCAAAGGCTGTCATACAAGAATTTCATTGGTAAACCTTAACCCATCACCCTCCAATCCTGATCTTATCCCTTCAGACATTTTCTGTTCCCAAGCTCAAAGCACACTTAAAAGGCAACACATTTTAAGTTCCTTGTTGTTGTTGTTAAGTGCTGCCGAGTCAATTCAGACCCATAGTGACCCTGTATAGGGTTTCAAGCCAGATTCAGAAGAGGCCGTGGAATTAGAGATATCATTGCTGATGTCTGATGGATCCTGGCTGAAAGCAGAGAATATCAGAAAGATATTTCCCTGTGCTTTATTTACTACGCAAAGGCTTTTGATTGTGTGGATCATGACGAGCTATGGACAACATTGCAAAGTATGAGTATTCCTGAACACTAAATTGTGCTGATGAGGAATCTGTACATAGACTAAGAGGCAGTTGTTCAAACAGGACATGGGAACACTGAATAGTTTAAAATTAAGAAAGGTGTGAGAAAGGGTTGTATTCTTTCATCATACTTATTCAATCTGTATGCTGAGCAAATAATCCGAGAAGCTGGGTTATATGAAGAAAAACATGGCATCAGGATTGGAGGAAGACTCATTAACAACCTATGATATGCAGATGATACCTTGCTTGCTGAAAGTGAAGAGGATTTAAAATATTTACTGATGAAGATCAAAGAGCACAGCCTTCAATATGGATTGCATCTCAATGTCAAGAAAACAAAAATCCTCACCAATGGACCAATAAACAACATTCTTATCAACGGAGAAAAGATTGAAGTTGTCAAGGACTTCATTCTTCTTGGATCAACTATCAACATTCACGGAAGCAGCAGTCAAGCAAATCTGCTGCACAAGACCATTTTAAAGTGTTGAAGAACAAAGATGTCAGCTTAAGGACTAAGGTGCACCTGACCCAAGCCATGGTATTTTCAGTAACTTTATATGCATTCGAAAGTTGGACAGTGAATAAGGAAAACCGTAGAAGAATTGATGCTTTTGAGTTATGGTGTTGGAGGAGAATATTGAAAGTGTCATGGGCTGCCAAAAGAACCAATAGATCTTTGTTGGAAGAAGTGCAGCCAGAATGGCCAAACTTCGTCTCTCATACTTTGGACATATTGTCAGGAGGGACCAGTTACTGGAGAAGGATATCATGTTTGGTAAGGTGGAGGGTCAGAGAAAAAGAGAAAGACCCTCAGTGAGATGGATTGGCAAAGTGGCAGCATCAAGCGTGGCAACAGTAGTGAGGTTGGCCCAGGATCAGGCAGTGTTTCATTCTGTTGTGCATAAGGTTTCTATGAGTCAGTACAGACTCGATGGCACCTAACAACAACAATGAGGTTATGGAAAGACTAGAAATCTTATTCACTGTTGGTGGGATTGTAAAATGGTATGGCCACTGTGGAAAATGGCATGGCCCTTGGAAATAGAAATATCATTTGATCCAGAAATTATACTGTTTGGCATATATCCTATGGAATGAAAAACTGCGACATGAGCAAATATCTGCGCATCCATGTTCATTTTAGCACTAGTCACAATTGCAAAAAGATGGAAACAACTTAAATGTCCATCAATGGAAGAGTGGATAAATAAACTGTAGTACATATACACAGTGGAATACTACACAATATTTAGGAATAACAATGAATCTGTGAAACACCTCATAACATGGCTGAAACTGGAGGGCATTCTGTGGAGTGAAATTTGTCAGTCCCAAAAGGGCAAATGTTATATGTGATCACTATTGTCAGAAGTAAGGAAGGAGTTTTCATTACTACAATAAATATTGTTTGATAGGTTCGAGGGATGGGACGAGAAGGAAATGCAAACTACTGGCTAGAGTGTATATACCTGTTAACTTGGGTGAAGGGGAAAGTGATGAGAGACAGGGGAAACACTGAGAGGAGTGTAAGAGTTAAAGACAATACAGGTAAATTGTGGTTTAGGCACAATTCTGAAGCAAAGGTGATCTATGGGTAAATGCATATAGAGACACCTAGCCTGAACAGGTTAGGAGCTCTGGTAGCGTAGTGGTTATGAATCGGTCTGTGAACCTTAAGGTCAGCGGTTCAAAACTACCAGCCGCTCCGTGGGAGAAAGAGGAGGCTTTCTACTCCCATAAAGATTTACACCCTCGGAAACTTTGTACAGGGACACTATGGGTCGGAACCGACTCGATGGCACTTAACAACAACAGCCTGAACAGGTGTGGGAAGGAGAGTGAGAAGACACTTACAAATATAGATATAGGTTTGACAGAGGGTATTTTACCTTTGCTGTAATATATTCATGACTGTGGCAGACAACAGAGGAGACAAGTTACGAAAATACCTTAGTTATAACCAAACATGTTCAGGGAAGGAGTCACTGGGCCTGGGGGTCTCCGGACACCAAGGTCAATTGGCGTAACATAATTCACAAAGACAATGTGTGATATTTTACTTTGGTGAGTAGCATCTAGGGTCTTCAAAGTTGGTGAACAGCCATTTTATGTGCAACTACTGGTCTTACCCTGCCTGGAGGAAAGAGTGAAAAATAAGTGAAGACACATGGAAACCAGTTAGTCCAGTGGACTAATGGACCATGCAAACATCAGTCTCTATAACCCTGAGAGCAGAAGAAGTAGATGGTGCCCAGCTACTATTACAAACGGCTCTAAAAGGGATCACATTAGAAGATCCTGGATAGGGTGGGAGAAAATGTGGAACAAATCTCAAAATCATTAAAAAAAAACAAAGACCAGGCTTATTGGTTGGATACAAATTGGTGAAACCCTTTAGACTATGACCTTTAGTCACCTTTTTGGTCTGAAAATGAACTCACCCCCATGGCGCAATTTTTAGTCAAACAATAGACAGGGATACATTGTTTAGTGCCATTGAGTCAGTTCTAACCCATAACAATCCCACATAGGGTTTCCAAGTAGCAGCTGGTGAGCTTGAACCACCAACCTTGCAATAAAAACCAACTTTGCAGTTCAGCACGTTAACCCACAGTGCCACACCGGGGATATAAGAGGAGAAAGAATGCTATGGTGTTATACATCCCTTAGGCTAATCAACCATTTGAGATCAGTATTTAGCCAAGGACAATGTTCAGAAGAGTTATAAAAGAAGGAGGAATAGAAGCAGACAACACAGGGAAGAAGTGGGAGAAGTGAAGTTACACTGAAGAGATTGCAATCAATGACATGAAATAAATATGTATGAATTGTTGAATGGAAAACTGATCTGTAAACCTTCAGTCAATTCACAAAAAAAGTTTTTTTTAAATGCTACACACTGAGGAAAGGAGTCCTGGTGTGGCGCTGTGGGTTAATGCACCAGAATGCAAACCCGTTTGAACTGCAAGGTTGGCAGTTCACGTTCACCAGCTGCTCCTCGGAAACCCTATACAGGGTTGCTATGGGTTGGAACTGACTCGACAGCACTTAACAACAACAATAACAATACACTAAGGAGCTCTGGTAGCATAGTGGTTACGAATCGGGCTGTAAACCTCAGGGTTAGCAGTTCGAAACCACCAGCTGTTCCCTAGGAGAAAGATGAGGCTTTCTGCTCCTGTAAAGATTTACAGCCTGGGAAACCCTATACAGGGTTGCTACGATTCCAAACCAACTCCATGGCACATAACACCAACAACATACACTATATACTAAAAGCTACAGAACATTGCTGAAATAAATGAAAGGAGAATTAAATAATGGAGAAATACCATTTACATAAATTGGAAGACTCAAGATGGTTAAGAGCCAATTATCTTCAAATTGATTAATAGAGACTGTGCAAACCCTGGTGTAGTGCTATAGGATAAACACTGGACTGCTCGCCATAAAATGAAAGAGACCTGAATAGAAAAAAGGGTTCACTAGCCCTGGGCTGGAGGCCTGCTGTGGTGCTGTGCATTAATATGCTGGACTGCAAGGTCAGTTTGAACTGCAAGGTCGGTGGTTCAAGCTCACCAGTCACTCCTCAGAAACCCTATACAGGGTTGCTATGAGTTGGAACTGACTCGATGGCACTTAACAACAACAATGCAAACCCTATCAAAATCTCAGCAGTCTTTTGTGTCAATTTTGATAACCTGTCCCAAACGTTCCATGGAAACAAAAAGAACCTAAAAGACCCAAACATTTTTAAAAAGAACAAAGTTAGAGGACTTACACTTGGTGATTTCAAAACTTACTATCTATGTGGTTAGTTGTTGGGGAGACAGTCCCTGACTCATGGTGACCCCATGAAAAACAGAACAAAATGCTACCCGGTCCTGAATGATCACTTGTGCATCAGACTGTTGTGATTCATAAGGTTTTCACGGGCTGATTTTCAGAAGTAAACCACCGGGCGTTCCTTTCTAGTCTATCTTAGAAAACCTGTTCAACATCAGCAACAAGCAAGCCTCCACTGATAGGCAGGTGGTAGCTGTACAGGAAATGCATTTGGCTGGGAATCAAACCAAGATAATGTTGTATTGGCAGGAGCACATACCATGTGCAATAGAACGGAGCGCCCCAAAGAAAGACCTTATATTTGTGATCAGCTTTCAACAAAGACTGGGGAAAAGGCAGAAAAAAAGAAAATAGGCCCTTACCTCACACTGTGCACAAAAATAAACTTGTAGCTTAAATAAAAGTGTTGTTGTTAAGTGCCATCAAGTTGGTTCCAACTCATAGCAACACTGTATAGGGTTTCCAAGGCTATAAATCTTTATGGGAGCAGAAAGCCTCATCTTTCTCCCACGTAAGGGCTGGTAGTTTCCAACTGCTGACCTTGAGGTTATCAGTCCAACTTGTAACCACTATGCTAACAGAGCTCCTTAGGACTCCTAACTATGAGTTGTTGTTAAGTACCGTTAAGTCAGTCCCTATCCATAGCAACCACATATGAGGTTTCTGAGCAGCAGCTGATGAGTTTGAACCACCAACCTTCAGATTCAAATCAACCTTTCAGCCCAGTGCATTATCCTGCAGTGCCACACCAGGACTCCTAAATAAGAGTTCTATAACACAAATTTTTATTGTGTATCTGCTCTAATGCCCCAAATCTATGAAATTGTTGTTGTTGTTGTTAAGTGCCATCTCATAGCGCCCCTGCCTGAGGCTAATCCATTGCCTAAGGCATAGCTATAGTAAAACACAAACAGGTACTGCTCTAGATCTGGGTTCATGGCACCTGGAACAGCCAGTGAGGAATATGGCCCCTATGAAAAGTACTGAAATTGCATCTCTGTCCAAACCTCTGACATCTACCTTTTAGATAACTTTACTGTAATATCAGCTCGAAACTACACGTCAAGCTCTTAATCTTTTAACTGTGTTTGAGGAAGTTCATTGGACCGTACTGGCTTAATAGAAACTACTCATTGGCAACACCTACTCTGGGTGGTAGTTGTTGTTGTTAAGTGTCCTTGAGTCGGTTCTGACTCATAGTGACCCTGTATAGGGTTTCTGTGACTGGTGGGTTTGAACCATCAACCTTGCAGTTTAAACCAACCTGGCAGCCCAGTGCATTAACCCATAGGGCCACATGCAATACCAAAGAAATGCCATTGCTGGTTGCCATGGAGTCAAGTTTGACTCACAGCAACCCTGAAAGACAGAGAAAGAGAATTGTCTCATAGGATTTCCAATATTTAAGGAAGCAGATTGCCACATGTTTCTTCCCAGGGGTGGCTGGTGGGTTGAACCACTGACCTTGTTAGCAGCCAAGCACTTTAGCCATGGCATCACTAAGACTCACTGCCTGAGGTAAATAAATATCTTGAATAGTTTTGTGTATGATTTTTGGCCACTTTTAGTAATATTTTTTCTTCTTGTGACTAGGTTCGTTGAGCTGAATTCGTTGGTATAGAAATCCATCACATTACCCTGAGGAACATCTAAATTAGAGAGCACGGCAGTAGAACTTTCAAATTTACCTCAAAGGGTACAGAAAAAACAAAATCTTAGAACAGTGCTGAACTTAAGTTTTGTTTTATAGAAGAATAATCTGTTTTCTTTCCACAGAATTTATTTGAAAGTTATACCAATAATTATTCAAATTTAGCTGTGATCATTCACCCTATTTTATTTTGAAGACATTTCAAGAAACACAAGACCTCCCTAGGTCTTCGCACTACTGGATGACCTTGACCCAAAGGGCTTAGTTAGCCAAAAACCCTCTGCCACAGTAGTGATTGATCCCATGTAGGATTCCCCAAACTGTAAATCTTAATGGGAGCAGACAGCCTCATTTTGCTACCTCAAAGCAACTAACCTTGCAGTTAGCAGACCAACCTACAGTACTATAAAATCCGAGATCAGCATCCGTGTTTGGGGGGGATTTCAGAAACCCAAGTGCCTAGGTGTATGCTCAGACAGCCTGGAACAGTGTGGATCTGGACTTATCCTGCTTAAGTGAAATGCCTCTGAGGCAAGCAATTCATCTTCTCAAGACTTCAATAGACCTACAAAAGAAAAGGCCCCCGCCTCTCTCTCTCAAGGGAAAAGCTGTGAGTTTGTTCATGTCTTTGGATTACTTCCAGCTGCTGGGAAGGTTTTCTTTCTTGCAATTCTGGAATGGGTGGGAAAGCAGGCAGATTTCTCTTCCACACCAGTGACAGCATATTCATTTGCTTGTTGGAGCAAGCAGCAACTTGCCTCATGAACACTCATTTGTTTAGACATTTAGTACAAAGCAAAGAAGGCCCCCTTTCTAGGAGTTTTGTTAAAGAGAGTGGTATTTAAAGCAAGAATATATACCTACAACATAATTATAAATACTCCAAACACAATTTCCACTTATCGCCCTCCCATGTTGTTGCTGTTAAATGCCATCAGGTTGGTTCCGATTTCATAGCAATCCCATGACAACAGAATGAAACACTGACCAGTCCTGTGCTATCCTCACAATTGTTGTATGTTTGAGCCCATTGTTGCTGCCTCTGTGTCAGTCCATTTTATTGGGGGGGGGGGGTATCTTCCTCTTTTTCACTGACCCTTCACTTTACAAAGCATAATATCCTTCTCCAGGGACTGGTCCCTCCCGACAATATGTTCACAGTGTAAGAGACAAAGTCTTGACATCCTTACTTCTAAGGAACAGTCTGATTGGACTTCTTCCAAGACAGATTTATTTGTTCTTTTGACAGTCTATGGTACTTTCAATATTCCTTTCCAACACCATAAATCAAATGTATTGATTCTTCTATGGTCTTCCTTATTCATTGTCCAACTATCACATGCAAATTCTGTTGTTGTTATTGTTAAGTGCCTTTGTCTGGGTTCTGACTCAGAGCAACCCTGTAAGGGGTTTCTAAAGAACAGCTTGTGGGTTTGAACTGCTGATCTTGTGGTTAGCAGTCCAGTGCTTATCCTACATGCATATGAGGTGATTGAAAATGCCATGGCCTGGGTCAGGCACACCTCAGTCCTTAAACTG
The DNA here is from genome assembly GCF_000296735.1 of Chrysochloris asiatica. Lineage (NCBI taxonomy): Eukaryota > Metazoa > Chordata > Mammalia > Afrosoricida > Chrysochloridae > Chrysochloris > Chrysochloris asiatica. Next base: position 13,228,850 of record NW_006408578.1, read on the forward strand.
ACATCTTTGCTCTTGAACACTTTAAAGAGGTCTTTTGTAGCAGATTTGCCTAATGTAGTATGTTTTTAGGTTTCTTGACTACTGCTTCTATAAGCATTGATTGTGGGTCCAAGCAAAATTAAGTCTTTGACAACTCAATCTTTTCTCCATTTATCATGATGTTATTTATTGGCCCAGTGGTGAGGATTTTATGTTTTCTTTTCATTGAGGTGTAATCCATACTGAAGACTGTAGATTTTGATCTTCATCAGTAAATATTTCAAATCCTCTTATATTTCAGCAAGCAACTCGTGTCATCTGTATAACAAGTTGTTAATGAGTCTTCCTCCAATCCAGATGTCATACTCTTATTAACATAATCCAGTTTAGCATATACACTGAATAAGTATGGTGAAAGAATATAACCCTGGCACACACCTTTCCTGATTTTGATCAATTGCCTCAGAACTGTGGACCACCAAAAGAACAAACCAACCTATGTTGGAAGAAGTACAGCCAGAATGCTCATTACAAGCAAGGATGGCCAGATTTCATCGCTCATATTTGGACATATTATCAGGAGACACCAGTCCCTGGAGAAGGACATCATGCTTGGTAAAGTGGAGGGTCAACAAAAAGGAGGAAGACTCCTCCACCAATGAGATGGATTGACACAGTGGTAACTGCAATGAATTCAAGTGTAGCAAACTTTCTGTAGTTGGTGCAAGATCAGGCTGTGATTCATTCTGTTGTGCATAAGGTCACTGTGAGTCAGTACCAACTCAATGACACCTAACAACAACAACACACTTCTTGGTCTATGTACAGGTTCCTCACGAGCACAATTAAGTGTCCTGGGATTTTCATTCTTCACAATGTTCTCCATAATTTGTGATGATCCACATAGTCAAATGCCTTTGCATAGTCAATAAAGCAAAAAATTCTGGTAAACATCTTTCTGGTGTTTTCTGCTTTTAGCCAAGATCTAGCTGACATCCAAAATTATATCCCTCACTCCTCATCCTTTTCTGAATCCATCTTGAATTTCTGGCAGTTCCCTGTCCATGTACTTCTGCAAGCATTTTAAAATTATCTTCAGCAAAGTTTTACTTGCATATGATATTAATGATATTATTAGATGATTTCTGCATTCTGTTGGATCACCTTTCTTTGGAATGGTCCCAAATATGGATCTCTTCTAATTGTTGGTCAAGTAGCTGTCTTCCATATTTCTTGACATAGATGAGTGAGTGCCTTCAGTGCTGCAACAGTTGTTGAAACATTTCGATTGTTATTCCGTCAGTACCTTGAGCCTTGTTTTCATCAAAGCTTTCAGTGATGCTTGAACTTCTTCCATCGATGCTAGCAGTTCTTGATCATATCGTACTTCTTGAAATGATTCAACATTGACGGATTCTTTTTCGTACATTGATTCTGTGTATTCCTTCTATCTTCTTTTGATGTTTCCAGTGTCTTTCAATATTTTGTTCATAGAATCAATGCTTCCATATTGGAGGTTGGGGCTTAAGGTTTTTTTTCTTCAGTACTTTCAGCTTGAGAAATGCTGAGTATGTTTTTCCAATTCGATTTTATAACTCTAGGTCTTGCACATTTCATTATAATACTTTACCTTGTATTCTCAAGCTGCCCTTTGAAATTTTCTATTCAGCTCATATACTTCCTGATTCTTCCAGTAGCTTTAGCCTCTTTATGCTGGAGAGCAAGTTTCAGAGTCTTTTTAGACAACCACTTTGATCTTTTCTTTTTTTCCTATCTTTTTAATGACCTTTGCTTTCTTCATGTTTGATGTACTCATTTGATTTTTTTTTTACTGCTGCTTCCATAAGTGTTGATTGTGAATCAAAGCAACTTCAATCATTTTTCCATTTATCATGATGCTATTTATTGGTTCTGTTTTTGAGAATTTTTGTTTTCTTTACTTTGAAGTATAATTTAATTTTCTTTTGTTTCAGTCTGAACTTGCAAATAAGCAACTGATGGTCTGTTCCACAGTTGTACCCTGGCCTTGTTTTAACTGATGATATTGCGTTTCTCCCCCATCTCTTCTCACAGATGTAGTCAATTTGATTCCTGTGCATTCCAACTACTTAAGTTCATGTGTAAAGTCAACTTTTGTGTTGTTGAAACAAGGTACTTGAAATGAATAAGTTGTTGATTTGGCAAAATTCTAACACATGATCTCAAGCATCGTTTCTGTCACCAAGGACGTATTTTCCAATTACTGATCTGTCCTCTTTGTTTTCAACTTTTGCATTCCAATCACCAGTAATTATCAATGCACCTTGATTGCATGTTTGATCAGCTTCAGACTGCAGAAGTTGATAGAATTCTTCAGTTTCATCACCAATGGCTTTAGTGGTTGGTTCCTAAATTTTATGCAATAGTGGTATTACCTGATCTTCCTTGGATAATCTCACTAATAGATCTGAAATGTGCTTTTTTGATGATGAATGCAGCACCGTTCCTCTTCAATTTGTTGTTCCCAGCATAAGAAACCATATGATTATATGATTAAAAATAGTCCAAACCAGTCCATTTCAGCTCACTAAATGCCTAGGATATTGATCTTTATGTATTCAAGCTGAGGGAACTGAAGAAAAAATCCAAACCTCAACTTGCAACAAGGATTCTATGGGCAAAATACTGAATGATGAAGAAAACATCAAAAGAAGATGGAAGGAATAAACACAGTCACTGTACCAAAAAGAAACAGTTGGTGTTCAACCATTTCAAGAGGTAACATATGATCAAGAGCCAATGATTCTGAAGGAAGAAGTCCAAGGTGCATTGAAGTCATTGGCAAAGAACAAGGTACCAGGAAGAGATGTAATACAAATTGAAACCTTTCAACAAACTGATGTAGCACTGGAGGCACTCATTCATCTATGTCAAGAAATTTGGAAGACAAAACTACCTAGCCAACTGACTGGAAGAAATCTGTGTTTGTGCCCATTCCAAAGAGAGCTGACTCAACGGAACACGAAAATCATTGGACAATATCATTGATATCTCATGCAAGTAAAGTTTTACTAAAGGTAATACTAAAAGTAAAGGCAGCACCAACGGGCTCAAACATAGCAACAATCGTGAGGTTGTTCCAGGATCAGGCAGTGCTTTATTCTGTTGTGCACAGGGTTGCTATGAGTCAGTACTGACTCAATGGCACCTAACAACAACAACAACATTGTGGAAAACAGTATAGTGATTCCTCAAAAAATTAGAAATAGAGCTACTACATGGCCCAAAAACTCCACTCCTACATATATACTCTAAAGACCTAAAAGTATAGACATATGTACACCAAAGTTCACTGCAGCAAATTCATAATAGCAAAAATGTAGAAACAACCCAAGTGCCCAACGACAGATGAATAGATAAACAAACTGTGGTACATACTTACTGTGAAACACTACTCATTTGTAAACAAAAATGAGGTCCTGATACATGCACCAACACAGATGAACCTTGAAGATATTATGCTTATGAAATTCACTTATGCAAAATAATGTTGTTGTTGTTGTTAAGTACCGTGGAGTTGGTTCCGACTCATAGCGACCCTATACAGGGTTTCTGAGGCTGTAAATCTTTACAGGAGAAGAAAGCCTCATCTTTCTCCAGCGGAACAGCTGGTAGTTTCAAACTGCCGACCTTAAGGTTAGCAGCCCGATTCGTAACCACTACGCTACCAGTAAGTAAATATATAAAAATTAATGGTTATTAGTGGTTATTAGGAGAAGAGGGGGATCTGGAGGAAGAATCATTCTTTAGGAAGCAGAGACTTCTTTTCTGTAGACATAGGAGTATTGACTATTGCAGGTGATATCACTAAGATGAACAACAACAACAAAGGTGGTATCATCTGTATTCACAGCTTGTTAATAAATCTTCATCTAATCCTGATACCACATTTTTCTTCATATAATCTAGCTTCTCTGGTAGCGTAGTGGTTACGAATCGGGCTGCGAACCTTAAGGTCAGTGGTTCGAAACTACCAGCTGCTCTGCGGGAGAAAGATGAGGCTTTCTACTCCTGTAAAGATTTACACCCTCGGAAACCCTGTACAGGGTCGCTAAGGGTCGGAACCGACTCGATGGCACATAACAACAACAACAATCTAGCTTCTCAGATTATGTGCTCAGCATACAGATTGAATAAGTATGGTGAAAGAATACAACCCTGGCGTATACCTTTCCTCATTTTAAACCGTTCAGTGTTCCCTTGTTCTCTTCAAACAACTGCCTCGGTCTATGAACAGGTTCCACATGAGCATAAGTAAGTGTTCCAGAATACTCATTCTCTGCAATGCTGTCCATAGCTTGTCATGATCCACACAATTGAAAGCCTTTGCATAGTCAATAAACCACAAATAAACATCTTTCTGGTGTTCTCTGCTTTCAGCCAAGGTCCATCTGACATCAGCAATGATAACCCTAGTTCTACATCTTCTTCTGAATCCAGCTTGAACCTCTGGGAGTTCTCTGTCAATGTATGGTTGTAGCCACATTTGTATTATCATTAGCAAGATTTTACTTGCATGCAACATTAATGATATTGTCCAATGATGTCCGCATTCTGTTGGGTCACCTCTCTTTGGAATGGGCACAAATATGTATCACTTCCAGTCAGCTGACCAGGTAGCTGTCTTCCAAATTTCTTGGCATAGATGAGTGCTTCCAGTGTAGCATCAGTTTGTGGAAAGATTTCAATTTGCATTCCATCAATTCCCAGAGCCTTGTTCTTTGCCAATGACTTCAATGCACCTTGGACTTTTTCCTTCATTATCATTGGCTCTTGATCATATGCTACCTCTTGAAATGGTTGAACATTGACTGTTTCTTTCTGGTGCAGTGACTTTGTGTATTCCTTCCGTCTTCTATTATGCTTTTTGCATCATCCAATATTTTGCCCATAGAATCCTTCAATATTACAAGTCAAGGCTTGAAATTTTTTTCTTCAGTTTCCTCAACTTGAGAAATGCTGTGTGGTTTCTTTTTTGCCTTTTGGTTTTCTAACCAAATCATAAGCTAGACATTAACAAAGAGCTGTTCTAAAAGTGTTTTGAGGATAATTGTCATCCCTGAGGGTAACCCTATGCTAATATCTCAGTCAAGCCCATTACAGTGAGTGTCCAGGTAGGAGGAATATGGGTCAGGGAATCTGGAACAAGAGACTCAGCAAATAAGAGACTGATTAAAACAATAACTTTGTGCACCTTAGTTGTCTTCCCACCTTATTATGCCAAGACATTGGTGGTTCCATGGTAGACTTCTCACCCATAATGCTGGAAACCTGGGCTTGCTTTCCAGCCATTGAACCTCAGACTCACCAATCTTAATTGGAGGCTTGCATGTTGCAGTGATGATGAACAAATTTCAGTGGTGTTTCCAGACTATGACAGACTAGAAAGAAAGATCTGGTAAAGTATTTCTAAAAAGCAGCCAATGAAAACTCTATGGAGCACAACAGTCTGATTGCCAACTGATTATCGGGATATGCAGGGCTGGGTAGTATCTTGTGCCGTTGTACATGATGTTGTCAGGAGTCAGAAAAGACTGGATGACAGCAATCAACAATAAGAAATGATCCAGATTTTACTATATTATTTTTACTATCCCAGTTCTCTAGAATTTGACTACAGCCTATATTTCTTTTTTAAGAAACATAATTACATTCTTAAAAACTTATGTTTAAATATTTAAAATAGTCACAAGTTGAATCCTATAAAGTAAAAATTTCTTGTATTGTGTGAGGAACTGTGCACCATTCCCCTACTCCTATTCATCTATTTTGTAAGTTCAGGTTTATGGACATTGAATTTCATAAAGGCAAGCACCCTACAATCTGTTCTGCTCAGAGAATGGCCGTTTGCAATGACTTCCACAACAAGATTCTCTAAGTCACTCATTAACAGACTGTTCTATTTTATGTGTCCATCTACAAAACACTTAGGAGTCACAGCCGTATTCTTCCCGCCAGCACTCTATATTGACAAGTTGGTGAAAGGAGACCCTGTATCTAACAGCTGTTCTGTAGCGCAGGGGCATCGCTAGGTTTACTATTACCCAGAGCAGGAATGCATGCTGTCACCTCCCCCATAGACCTCCTGTCTTTAGTAATATTAATTAATATTAGTAATACTGATTAGCAGTTTTAATCAGAGAATTAAACTGCCAAGCTTGCAGTTCAAACCAACCTTGCAGTACTGTGCATTAACCTGCAGCGCCACACCAGGACTCCGATCAAAGGATAGCATGCAATAAATAGAGCTGTAAACTGCTTCACGTGATATTTCTTAGGTTATATGAACACTAACAAAACTGTTTTGTAACATCTTTCTACACTGAATTACATTATTCATTATAACATTCATAGTAACTGAGAGGAAGTCTTTAAAAACTTTTCTCCTTCTTTTCCTTTAATTATTGCTTCTTTCTCAAAAGAAATTCACAAACTCTAATGACCACAATACTGTAGTTCAAACATCAGAAAATCTGACAAAATCGGCAACTATAAAAACACTAAGAGCAAGAAAACAGCAGTGCATGCTCCCAGCATGCAGATGAAACCACATGATTCTAAGTGTCATTGTAATTGGGTGATAACACCACCTTTGGGCCCATTTGCTGTTGCTGTTTCTGTGTGTTGTTGAGTCCGTTCTAACTCATAGCAACTCTCTATAAGGTTCCTGAGGCTGTAAATCTTTATAGGAGCAGAAAGTCTCCTGAGCAGCGGCTGATGGATTTGAACTGCTGACCTTGAGGTTAGCAGCACAATGGGTAATCTACCAGGGCGCTTTAAAGGTTCAAAAAGTAAATGTTGAAAAGTGTAAGTTGGGTTTTTGAAAAATGTTTTTGTTGTTATAACGAACTCCAGGGAATATTTAAAATTATATATTATATGAAAACAATAATACATTTTTGTTGAAACACGGCACAGAGATTTTATAGACAGTTGTTTTGGTGTCACTCCTCTGATTGTCCTCCATTGCTGTCCACACCCTCACACACCCCCTGGTAAAACCACTGCGTAATGGCTCTTAGGACAGGGAGGTGTTGACAATGGTCAGTGGTACCACTCACAGGGTGGGTTGGGTTGAAAAGTAATGTGAGAACTGGGTGTTTTTCTCAGCCATTAGTGGGAGGGCCCCCGGGGTCAGGTAAGTAATAGTCTGCCAACTTCAAGTAATGCTTCTTCTGACTCATGCATAAACCAAGCTGTCTGTAACTCCACCTTCCCCTCCCTCGTGCTTCCGGGTCCCGGTCCTCCATATAAGCACACCCGATCTCGACCAGCAGAAAAGCGAACACAGTGCATCTTGAAGGGGGAGCAGACGTCCTCGCAGCTCCACTTTGGTTAAGTTCCGCACCTGCACACATCTTTCCTCTGAGCATCCCAAAGCCCTTTGCAAGCAGTGGCTTATGAATGCCAGCCCTTGGCAAGGATAGGAGTTCTGCTGTGGCGCTGTGTGTCAATGCGCTGGACTGCAAGGTCCGTTTGAGTTGCAAGGTCCATAGTTCAAGCTCACCAGCCACTCCTTGGAAATCCTATACAACAGGGTCGCTATGAGTCGGAACCGATTCGACAGCACTTAACAACAACAATAGACAATGAGAAGGGCTATTTCAAAGTCAGGGAAATCAAGGCACACTAGAGAAGAAGGTCATGTTAAATGTCACTCAAACTGATGATCTAACCCAGAACTTGTAACTCTCTCAGTACTTCTTAATCTTTCTTCCTCTTCTACCTTAAATCGTGATCAAATGGAATAAGAAATTTGCAAAAAACACAAGCCATCAAAAGCAACCCACTACTTCAAAACAAGCCAGAGAATCTGTGCCTGGGTGGTTTTTAGAAAAACCAACTTGAAACACAAAAACGTAGCCACATACTTTATACTACTTTCCCCTGGGTGTTTTTTCCTTCTACAGGCTTTGTTTACTACAACCCAGCTTCAGAATGCAATCCCTGTGTGGTGCAAGCCACTCCACACTAGGCTGGTAACCCAAAGGTTGGAGGTTCGAGTCCACCTAGAGGTGCCTTGAACGAACGGTCTGGAGATCTACTTTGGAAAAATCATCAGATTTGAAAACCTGCTAGAGCACAGTTGGACTCTGCACACAAGGGAACATCAAGTGTCATCATTGACTCAGCAGCAACTGGTGGTGGTGTTGTTGTTGTTAAGTGCTGTCTAGTCGAATCCGGCTCATAGCGGCCCGGTATAGTGTTTACGAGGAATGGCTGGCGAGTTTGAACTGCCGACCTTGCAGTTCAAACAGAACTCGTAGTCCTGCGCATTAACCCACAGCGCCACACTAGGACTCCTCCGATTATTAAGAACCACTGTTAATCAAACTTCAACGTATATAAAAAATCACATGGGATCTTGTAAAATAATGAATCTGATTTTGTAGGTCTGAGAGGGGCCTATAATTCTACATTTCTAATAAACTGTCTCAGATGATTCTGCTGGTCTGAGGAGAAAAAGCCACCTGTAATACACTTCTTGAAAAAGAATACACGGAGCTGATTTCCTTCCCTCACTTCTATCTTCCTAGGAGCTTTGTTATTCTGAGTTTTTTATTATTATGAGCTTAATTATTCCCACTCTTTAGAGTCTAATTTGCCAACCACGTTAATGTTAGGATATGATAGCACCATATGGAGGTAAGAAAGTTGTGGTTGTTTAAAAGCTTGGGAGCCTGCATTATCTCTGCATATACTTTACAGAGTTAATAAAGTTACAGAGTGGCATTGAGTGTAATTGTCTGCAAGCACATTCCAATGCAGTAGGCTGGGGGGAAAATTAGTAGGAGGTCACTTGGGAGTGAAAAGAAAAAAACGACCTTTCAAGCCAACCACCCACCCGATGTGTCTCAAGTACATAGTCCAGGCACAGGAGGGGCTTTGCTATGCACAATTATCAGTGCAATTACATGACCTTTCACCTCGACCCTGCTATTCACAGGCCACACAGTTGCCTCAGCAACACTGATAACCAGCTGAGACTTCTCAACTCCTCTGGAATGGCATGGCCATCAAAGTCATCTGGTTTTTGAAGTCTTCCAGCCTGTCAGCCTATGAGCTGAGGGGTCGAGCAGGCTCTGAAGCACAATGTTGGAAATTAGAAAGGATAATACAAAGTTGGGAGCTTTCCTAGATTCAAGGCCTGACCTTCGAGGCAGATCCAGAAAAGAAAACCATGAGCATGAGAGTAGCTTTGTGGGTGCTGCTCAAGCCCAGATGTCAGCTGCCAGGGCGACCAGGAGAGGGACCAGGTTTGCATCTGTGAACATCTCACTCCCCGCCAGCTCTTCCTCAGAAGCATCAGTGCAGTGCCAGTAGACCTCTGACCCCCAACCTCCCTGTGCTTCCACCCAGGGTCCCAGAGGAGGAGGCTGACTGGCCAGAAGGTGAGGGAGCAGCCTCTCTTGACTCTGCCTTAAGCCATACATTCTCTTCACAAATTCTTACTAACCTCACAACAAAAAGTATCACCACTTTTTAAATATACACATATGTTTAAAATCTACCAAACCCAAATAAAACCCACTAGCATCGAGTTGATTCTGACTCATATCAACCCTATTGTTGTATTAATGGTGACCCTGTACAGGGTTTCCGAGGAGTGGCTGGTAAATTTGAACCACTGACCTTGCGGTTCAAGCCGACCTTTCAGTCCAGCCTCACAGCAGGACGAACATGTAGAAAGCCAATGAAACCTTATGGATCTCAACAGAACACTGTCTGTTTCGCTTGCTTTGGACACATGATGAGGAAGGATCAGTCACTGGAGTTGGACACTGTGTTTGGTGAAGCAGAAGATTTTTGGTGAGCTGGATTGGCACCACAGCTGCAGCAATAGGCTTCACCATGCTGGTAATCGAATGCCGTCACCAGGTTTGGTGTTACCTAGTACAGCGACTCAGGGTGCCACCCACCCACCTCCCATGAACCTCCTCCAGTGTAGACCAAACAGAATTATTAGTAATGTTGATTATCAATTTTAATCATGGAATAAGATGTGATAAGGATAGTTGTAAATTGCTTAAATGTAGTATTTCTATAATTATATGAAAACTAGCAACACAACTATTTTGTAAAAACAGCAGATTCCTTTTCAGCCTCTGTACTTTCAACATGGAATTATATTATTAGTTACACTAGTAACTGATTTTTCTCCTTTTTCTTTAATTACTACTTCATTCTCAAAAAAGTTATTGATATATGTTCACAGGTTCTAATCACCACACTATTATAGCTAAAACACCAGATAAAAATTGGTAATGTTGTTGTTAAGTGATGCTGAGTCTGTTCCGACCCGTAGCGACCCTGTTTAGGCCAAGTTTGCAGTTCAAACGGACCTTGTGGTCCAGTGCTTATCCTACAGTGCCACACCAGGATTCCTAAAGCCTAAAGCACCCGGTATTCCCCGGAGGTCTCCCATCCAAGTGTTAACCAGGCCTGATCCTGCTTAGCTTCCGAGATCAGATGCAACTGGGTGCGTTCAGGATGGTATGGTGTAGAACACACAACTATAAGAACATCATCAGTAACAATAACTACAGCATGTGCAGATGATTAGAAGTATCATTGTGATTGGGTTACGATCACAGATCTAATGGGAGCATGTTTGCTGTTGTTGTGAAGCACCATTGAGTTGGTGCCGACCCATAGCGACCCCGCATAGTGTTTCCGAGGAGCAGCTGGTGAGCTTGAACTCCCAACCTTGCAGCTCTAACTGCTTTACAGTCTGGTGCATTAACCCACAACGCCACACTAGGACTCCAATGGGAGCATATTAGGAAGTTCTAAAAACAAATCATCATAGAGTTTAGCCTTGTAGTATACCAATACATGTAAGTTGGCCTTATGAAATAATGTTTTTGTTATTGTAACTAACTAGAGGAATATTTGTGTAAAAGTCAGAAATTTCTTCTGGAACACTGCACAAAAAAAATTTATCGACATTCATTTTGGTGTCATCCTTCTGATAGTGTCACCTGGTAAAGTCCACACTCCTCAACCTGCAGTGATCTGATTGTGGGACTTGGAACCTGTTGTGTAAGGTTGTTGCCACGAGTCGAAGACAACTTGAGGGGAACTATCTATCTAGCAAGTTTATCATATCGTAACATTTTGAAACATTTGCTTGTTTGTATTGGAGCTTAAATTCCTAAGAACTTGAGTTGTGGAGGGCTGCGGTCTACAGTGGGAGTCATAACTCCATTTTGAGTCTTGACATAAGTTTTTTCGAACCATTAAACCAACCATGTGACCAAAGCTTACACAAATGCAGGGCAAGCCTAGGGAGGGGCAGTTTTACCCTCTGTGTAACATGCCTGGGTGTGTCCTTAATGAATTACTGAAAATAGTTGCATGTTAATCTAGTTTGAAATAAAATGTGGGTTCCTAGTATCTATGAATCAAGGCAGCATGGCCATGGTCAAAGCCCCAGTACCAATCCTGTTACCTGCAGTTGTGTAGATATCCCAATCATGGTCCTTTCCCTGATTCCGTAGTCCCTTCTGTGACAGTGATGAACTGATGTTTTAAGTCACTGAATTGTATACTTAAAAAGGTTAAGATGGCAACATTTTAAAAAAACAATCAGAGAGATGCAAACTAAAACCACAATGAGACACCATTTCACTCCCACTAGAGTGAGTCCTGGTGTGGCGCTGTTAGCAACAGGCTGCTAACCTCAAGGTTGGAGGTTCAAACCTACCAATCACCCTGTGGAAGCCCTATATAGGGTCCCTATGAGTTGGAACTGACTTGAAATCAATTTACAGCAACAACAATGACACGAAGGATGGCTAAGATACTAAAACATGATTTTATGATAATTTTCTTCGTTTCCATCACGTATGAGGGGTTTCAAAAACTTCATGGGAGAACTCCATTCTTTTCATTCCATGTTTCCACAAATTTTTTGAAGTCCCCTCATATAAGCAGTCCTAATTGTCATATAAGGAGTCCTGGTGTGGTGCTGTGCATTAATGTGCTGAACTGCAAGACAGTTTGAACCACAACATCAGTAGTTCAAGCTCACCATCCTCTCCTCAGAAACCCTATATAGGGTCGCTATGAATCAGAACTAACTCCATGGCACTTAACGACAAAAAATATATAAACTCCATGGCTGAGAATCAGCAGATTCTTTTCCAGCCTCTGTACTGTGTACATGGACTTCTGGTATGGCGCTGTAGAATCAGCACTGGACTGTGAACCACAAGGTCTGCAGTTCAAACCCACCAGCTGCTCCTTGGAAACCCTATACAGGGTCACTATGAGTCAGAACCAACTTGATGACACTTAGCAACACTATGTACATGCTGATGGTTTCCCTCATTCTGGGATGATGGTCTTTGTTTTGTCTTTGTCCTGTTTAAAGTTTAACAAAAGGGTCTCATAGAATATGTTTGAATCTGGGGTCTTTTTTTCTCCTTGCACATGCTTCAATTAACTTTAAAGACACAGAGCTATGTTGAAGTTCACTGTGTGCCCCTGCCCACTCCCCTTCCTCTTTCCCCTCAGCCCCTCCCCGACCTCTTGACTTTGCTGTTTGTCATCAGTGAGCATGTTTTACATAATCCTTTGAAAGTACACATTTACTAAAGTATCTATGACTCTTTTGCATGCCTTAATATAAATGGCATTAAGCATTTTCTTGCCACTTGATTTTATTCACTTGACTATGCTTTTGAAATGTATCCATGCTGATCCATGTAACTCTAGTTTTGTCATTTCCTTTTGCTATATTAGTCTGTTGCATGGATAAAAGCACTTTACCTGCCCTTTCTCTTGGTCATGGGCACTTTATATAGCCTTTTTATAGTTTTTTTACTTTTACAAATAAGGTTTCCATGAACATGCTTATAAATGTCTCTTTGTGCCCACTTCCTCATCTCTTTACCTGGGCATGGAATTGTTGGGACTCAAGAGTGGGCATCCTTTAACTTTACTGTATATATTGCCTATTTGCTCTTCTAAAGTGTACCGACTTAGACTTCCACAAATAATGCGGAGATTTCCCGTATTTCCACACCTTCACCAGCACTCAGAAGACGGAATTTTTACTGTCTGCTACTCTGGAGGAAAGGAAATGGTAAATGGTATCTTCTTACTTTCTTCTTTTTTTTTAAGTTGTTGTTATTAAGTACTATCAAGTCGGTTCCAACCCATAGCGACCCTATATAGGGTTTCCAAGGAGCGGCTGGTGAGCTTGAACCACCAACTTTGCAGTTCAAACAGCTTTGCAGTCTGGCGCATTAACCCACAGCGCCACAGCAGGACTCCTGGTTTTAGAAGTAGTATTATTGAACTATCACTCACATACTGTTCACTTCATCTTTCTAAATTTCTATGGCTTTCAGTATATGTTCAGAGAGTTGAGTATTCATTGCCACAACCAATGGCAGAATATTTGCATTACCCCAAAATCTAACCTTGGCCTCTTAACAAGGGTTCCCAGAGCTGCCCTGCCCCCCTCCCCCAAACCTAAACTACTACCAATCTACTTTCTCTTAGAGACTAGTGTATTCTGGACATGATCTTTCATATAAATGGAATCATACATCATTTGGTTGGTATCCTATTTTCATTTTCATTTATCCGATTACTAGTAAGTGTGATTATATTTTCATTTGCTTACTGACCATTTGGAATTCCTCTTCTCTAAAGTACCGATTCACACTCATTTAGTTTTTAAATGGTGTTCCTTACCTTCTTGTTTCTTTGTGGGAGTTCATTAAATTCTCTGTATATCAATCCTCTTTGGGTTATATATGTTGCAGTTGTTGGTGGAGGCAATCCTCCCTGGATTCCTCAGTGTTCCTACACTGTCTGAGTAATGGAAATTGATATGCTTTAAGCATTCTAAATGCCTTTTTATTTCCCAGAGCCATTTTCTCTTCAGCTCTTCCAGATTAGTCCCAAGCCATTTGCTTACATTCCAAAGGGTTGTGAAAACCTGTCTATGGGCTTTCCCCTCCCATCTTCAGAGTGTTTTTTACTTGTTTACATTGGAGAGTAAAGGTCTTCCTTTCATCTCCAGAATGCCAGTAACATCCAAGTCCTGGTTTCAGGATTCTTCCTCTGTGGGATAAATCCCCTCACTTCCTACCTTCACCTTCTACACCCTTCTCCTCACCTTCCACCTTCCACTCCCTATGAGCTGCCTGCATCTGACTCTCACAGTGAGGGTAGGCAGTAAGACTACTCTGTGGGTCCATAATCAATTTGTTTCCTGTCAGGATAAATAGATATAGACATAACAACTTGGCAGATACATTCCAAAGACTTAAAAGCAGGGACTCAAACAAATTTTTATGCAGCAACATTCATTGTAGAATTTTGGTATGCTGCTGTAGGATAAGCACTGGACAGCTAATTGCAAGGTCAGCGGTTCAAACCCACCAGCCACTCCTCGGAAACCCGCTACAGGCACTATGAGTTGGAAGCGACTCCATGGCACTCAACAACAACAACAACAATATTCATTGTACTGCTATTTACAAGAGCCAAAATAGATAAACGATCCAGGTGTCAAGCAACAAATGAACAGATAAATAAACTTTGGGATATCTATACAATAGAATATTATTCAATCATGAAGGTAATCAAAGTTTTGATATATGCAACAACATGAATGAACCTGGAAAACACTGTGAGTGAAAAAAAGAAAAGAAAAGCTAAGACCAGCTGCCACTGAGTCCACTCCACTTCCTGGTGAACCTGTGTGTTTCAGATTTTCAGTGGCTGAGGTCTTCTGGAGCTAGATTTCCAGGTCTTTCTTCTACGAAACTTCTGGGTGAATTGGAACCCCCAAACTTTCCATTAGTCACTGAGCACTTAAATGTTTGGACCACTAGGGACTCCTTGCATGATATAAGTCAGACATAAAAGGATAAATATGGTACGAATATGATACCATTTATGTGAGTTATCCAAAATAGTCAAATGCAAAGACACAAAAGTTTATTCACCATTACCAGAAGCTAGGGTGAAGTGGGGACAGGAAAGCATTCCTTAATAGATACCGGCTTTCCATTTGGTGTGAGAAGAAATTTTTAAAAAACAGATTGTGGTGATGATTGGATAACATTGTGAATGTAGATGATATCATTGGATTATACACTTACAACTGTTAAGATGGCAAAACTTTTTAAAAACAAACACTCAATAACTTCTGCTAGTCTATAGATTATCTTTTCCATTAGTTTAAGCTTTTGTTGAAAAAAACAAACCATTTTTTAGCATAGTCATTGTTTCACCCTTTCCTTTAAGGTCTGTGCTTTTTATATTTTACAACACATCACTTCTATGGCCACCAAACACATGAAAAGATGCTCAGTGTCATCAGCCATCAGAGAAATGCAAATCAAAGCCACAGCGATAGACCATTTCACTCCCACTAGGATGGCTAGGAGTCCTGGTGTGGACTGCAAAGTCAGTTTGCACTGCAAGGTCAGCAGTTCAAGCTCCTCAGAAACCCTATACGGGGTCACTATGGGTTGGAACCGACTCTATGGCACCTGACAACAACAAGAAGGATGAATAAGATAAAAAAAAAAAAAAAGGATAGAAAATAACTAATGTTGGCAAGTTGGCACTGTGGGATAAAGCACTGGACCACAAGGTTGTTTTAAACCATAAGGTCGGCAGTTCAAACTCACCAGCCACTCCTTGGAAACAAAGTCTCTATGAGTCTGAACCAACTCAACAGCACTTACTAACAACAATAACAACCCTTACATGTTGTTGGGAACTCCTAGTATGGTGCTACAGGATCAGCACTAGAGTAAGAACAACAAGGTTGGCACCACTAACTGCTCCTCAGAAACCCTATACAAGGTGACTATGAGTCAGAACCAACTTGACAGCACTTAACAATAATCCATTGTTGGTGTGAATGCAGAATGGTACAGCTGTTGTGGAAAATAGTGTGGTGTTTCCTAAAAAATAAACATAGAACTACCATATGACTAGGGAGCACTGTGGCTCCTTACAATAAGCACTGAGTTGCAAACTACAAAGTTCCATGGTTCAAGCCCTACAGTCACTCCACAGAAGAAAGATGAAACTTTCTGCTCCTGAGAAGATTTAAAACCTCAGAAGCCTTATACAGGATCACTATGAGTCAGAACCAACTCAACGGCACTTCACAGATATGTACACTAAAGATTTGAAAGGAGTGACTCAGATAGAAACCTCTACACCGGAGTTGATTAAAGCACTATTCACAATAGCCAAAAGATGGAAACAACCTAAATGTGTATCAGTGGACGAATGAAAAACAAAATGTAGCACATACACACAACGGAATGTTTCTCAGCCAGTAAGAGAAATAAAGTCTTAGTACATGCTATATTATGGATGGAGACTTTATTCTGAGTGAAAAGGCCAGTCATAAAAGGACAAATATTGTATACCCTCACTTATATAAAAGTACAAGAATAGGCAAATGTATAGAGGCCAAAGGTTATTAGTGGTCACAAGGGATAGGAGAGGGGAGAAAGGGAAGTGTTTTGACTGTGGAGTACAGTGATGGAAAAATCACTGGTTAAGGGTAGGGTAGAACAGCCAATTCATGTGCCATCAAGTAAAACATCTGTAAAAATTAGAATCAGCAAAAGTTGTGTGATAGATGTGTTTACAACAAAGACATAGAAACAGCAGATGCTGAGAGTGTGTATAACTAAACACCTCATGGGATGTGACTCCTAATATTGCTTTTTAGAGCTTTAGTTGTACTTCCTAGTTAGTTATGTAGCGCTTTGGGTCCATGTTACAACAGATGATTTCTATTTGCCTGGAAGGAAGAAAGAGAGTCAGGAATAGGAGGAAGAAATGCAATGTGTGGCTAATTGCATCCATGAATAACTGTCCCCCCTCCCCTTTACTCTGCGTCGTGTCACTATTAAACATTTTGATCAAAGATTCTATAAAAGACTTCTGCTCAAAAGGGAGAAGTTTTCCAATTCTCAGACTCCAGATTTCTGGAGTTTTAGAGGTTGGATGAACCTCTTGAACTACAGCTCTGAGATCATCTTTAAACCTTAAACCAAAAATATCTCATGAAGTTATCTTAAAACCAAACAATACTTTCATTTAACCGGTAAAAAATGTCTGCCCTGAGTATTATGCTCTTTTAAGATCCAGGTGTATGATATCAAATAGACAACAGCACCTCCAACAATTAGAAGGTAACTAGCCTTAGAGCGCAGTGAGTCTGTGTCAGTGGGGAAGGACAGCTCAGAAAAGGAGAGTGGGTATAATGCATGTCACTGAATTGTAAATGTAGAAATGGTTGCATTGGTGTATGTTCTCAATAAGAACAAAAATAAGATAGGTTGATTTTTTTTTTTTAAAGAACTAAAAATATCATTTTAAAAAATGTTTTCCCATGCTTGTTATAGTGAGTGTCTTATCTGGTCTCTTGCCCCCCGTACCATGTCATTGTAATTCTTAGGCTACTTACCCTTCAGCACAAGTTCTGAACCAACCCTGACCACTACAAACATAAAGAACTCATTGTCTGGTACCACTCAGACTTCATACCTTGGCCCAACAATTGGACCTTTCTGTCAGCCTATCTTGGATCTGGTCCCAGTCTGTTCAAGCCAGCCTCTAGTTCTGGTTCTTCTGTGCTTGAGTCCTGCTTTGTTCTCATTGGTTCTTCTAATGAATGAAATCTTGTCCCTGAGCTCAATTCAGGGTCAAGATCTAGTGTCTTTTGCCTGGATTCCCCACCCTGACCCAGACCATCTTATAGCCTGACTTCTATTCACCCACCATGATTTTTTAACTACTTGTACTCTTACCTAGGCCACTGGTGTGGCGTTGGGGGTTAATGCTCTGTACTGCAAGGTCTGTTTGAACTGCAAGGTTGGTGGTTCAAACTCACCAGCTGCTCCTTGGAAACTCTATACAGAGTCACTTTGAGTTGGAACCAACTCGACAGCACTTGACAACAACAATACCTAGGCCACTGAGATCTTAGATTAACAGAATCTTGTCTTGTGTCACTGTTACCTCTCATCAGAGGTGCCTACCATCCTCATGTAAACAAACTAATCATGATTTATTCTACATATGTTTCTTTTTATCCAAATGTGTCCGCACTACTTGGATACAGACAAGACAGCTCCCTCTCCTTGGTGCTTACAGTGTGGTTGGGGTTGTTGTTTTTAAAGTGCCTTCGAGTCAGTTCCCACTCACAGCAACCCTGTATAGGGTTTCCAAGGAGCGGCTGGTGAATTTGAACCGCCAGCCAGCAGTTCAGACTGATCTTGCGGTCCAGTGCATTATTCTACAGCACCACACCAGGACTCATGTGGCTAGGGAGCAGAAAGTAAACATGGAACAGAGAGTAAATTAAGTAAACACACAAATCAGTGGAGCCACTGCAACCTCTGACACGTTTCTAAAGAAGGTGTTCCACTAGGGAGGTTAGGGTGATGCTGTTCCTGTAAAGGAGATGAAGAGGCTAGAGAAGGAGCATGGTAGGCAAAAGTTAGCTAAAGGTTTTGGATTCCAACCAAAGAGTCAATAAAGTGCGGTCCTGGTGTGGCTCTACAGGATAATGTGCTGAACTGCAAAGTCAGTTTGAGTCGCGAGACAGGTGGTTTACACCCAACAACCCCAACCTTGGAAACCCCATACAGGGTTTCTATGAGTTGGAACCGACTCAACGGTACTTAACAGTAAAGAGAGAACATTAGAATTTCATGCCCAGGCTGAACTTCACCTCCCAGCCTGAGATGAGAAACTTCAACTGTCCATCCTCATCCCAGCAACCACTCTGTCAACAAGAGAACACAGACTATGGGGCCTTTCCTCTTCCCCAAGGACCTCCCGGAATTTCTCTGACCCAGCTGCCAATTTCCACTGCTGACAAGCCCATTCAGTAAGATTTTCAACAAGTATGTGCTGAAGAGTTGCTAGGTTACCAGCACTGCAGATGCAAAAGTAAACAAGCTCAATTTCCAGAAGTTCAGTCCTTGCATAGTGCAAAAGGTTAACATGCTCAACTGCTAACTGAAAGGTTAGAGATTTGTGTCCACCCAGACGTGCATCAGAAGAAAGGCCTGGCCATCTACTTCCAAAATATCAGTCATTGAAAACCCTATGGAGCACAGTTGTACTCTGACACACATGAGGTCATCACCATGAACTGGGTTTTGTTTCCTGTGCAAAATCCCAGATGCCACATATGTCCTTAAACAGATTTACAAGGTTTGTCAACAGATTCAAAGCAAGGATCTGGTCCTGAAAAATTGCGTACACAGTGAATTTTTTTTTCAACTTTTTATTGTGAATTGAGTGAAGGTTTACAGAGCAGACCATCCGCATTACATTCAACAAATTATATACTTTGCTTCGTTGCAATGACTGCAATCCCTCCGTGTGCCAACAGTTAACAGTATTTACCTCCATTCACTTAACTTTTGCATCCTCCCGGTGTCTCCAGCTGTCCTTTTATGATTGGCTAATTTCGCTCAGCAAAATGTCCTCCAAGGGCATCCACATTGTGAAATGTTTTCCAGGTTCATCTTTCTTCTTCAATGTTGCAGAGTATTCAATTGTGTGTATGTACCAAAGTTTATATAACCATTCTTCTGATGGGCATTTTCTATGTCTCCATCTTTTTGCTATTGTGAAGAGTGCTGCCCTGAACATGGGTGTGCATATGGCTATTCATGTTAAGTCTCTTACTATGGAGTCCTGGTGTGACACTGGAGGATAAGCACTAGACTGCAAGGTCGATTTGAATCACAAGATTGGTGGTTCAGACTCACCAGTTGCTCCCCCAAAACCTATACAGGGTCGCTATAAGTCGGAACTGACTCAGCAGCACTTAAGAACAACAACACATACCAATTAAAGAGATTGCTGGGTCATATGGTATTTCTATTTCCAACTTTTTGAGAAAGTCCCATGTGGTTTTCCACATTTTACAGTCTCACCAGCAATGTAGGAGGGTCCCAGTCTCCTCATCCAAACCAGCATCAGTTGTTTTCTGATTTTGGAACTTTGCTATTAATGCAGGAGTAAGATGATATTGCATTGTTCCTTTGATTTGCATCTGTCTAATGACTAATGATTATGAGCAATTCTTCATGTTTGTTGGCTGTCTGAATGTCTTCTTTGTTGAAGTGTCTGTTCATGTCCTCTGCCCATCTTTTAATTGGAGTATTTGTCTTCTTGTTGAGGCGTTGAAGTGTTCTATAAATTTTGGAGAGTAGTCCTTTGTCTGTTATATCATTGCCAAACATTTTTCCCAGTCTGTGAGTTCTCCTTAAACTCTTTTGATGAAATTCTTTGATACATATAGGTGTGTAATTTTTAGGCGGTCCCAGCCATCTATTTTGTCTTCTGTTTGTGTGTTTTCAGTTAAGCTTGACAGTGTATGTATGCCATGTGTCAGAGACCCTAAATCCTAGTTTGTCATTGATGAACTTTATAGTTCTAGGTCTTTCATCCACATTGAGTTCATTTTGGTAGATAGTATAAGAAAGGAGTCTTGTTTCATTTTCTGAAAATGGATTTCTAGTTTGCCAGTGCAATTTGTTGAAGACACAATCTCTTCCCCATTTAATGTATTTTGGCCCTTTGTCAAAGATCAGCTGACCATGTTGTTGTTATGAAGTGCCATTCTGACTCATAGTGACCCTGTATAAGGTTTCTGAAGAGCAGCTGGTGGGTTTGAACTGCTGACCTTATGGTTTACAGTCCAGTCCTGATCCCACAGCACCACACCAGGAGTCCAACTGACCATAGATGCATGGATTTACTTCTGGATTCTCAAATCTGTTCCACTGATCTGTGTTGTCTTTCATTGTACCAATACCAGGCTGTTTTGTCTACGCTGGATGTGGAGTTGTTTCTGAGATCAAGAAGTAAGACTTCTCGTACTTTGTTCTCTGTTGTTTTTTTTTAAATAATGCTTTCATTATCCAGGGTTTCTTTCCTTTCCACATAAAGTTAGTGATTACTTTTTCCATCCCTTTCAAGAATGATGCTGGAAATTGGATTGAGATTGTTTTATATCTATAAATTGTTTTGGGTAGTGTTGACATTTTCACAATGTTAAGTTTTCCTATCCTCAGCATGACCTATTTCTCCATTTCTGCAGATCTCTTTTGTTTCTGGTAGTAGTGTTTTGTAGTTTTCTATGTATAGGTCTTTTGTTTCTCTGGTTAGATTTATTTCCAGGTATTTAATCTTTTGGATGGCTATTGTAAATAATTTTGTTTTCCTCCTTTCCTTTTCATAGCTCTCTTTATTAGTGTAAAGGAATTGAACTGATTTTTTTTTTCTTTTCAATTTTTAGTGTGACTTGAGTGAAGGTTTATAGTGCCGATCATCAATTTTACATTCAACAAATCATGCACTTTGCTTACCACATGGTCTCAATCCCCTCCATGTACCAACAGTTAACAGCATTTACCTCTATTCACTTTAACTATTGCATTCCTCCCTGTGTCTCCCTCTACCTTCATCTTTCCTCTGCTAATCTGCTTGTTGTATATCGCCTGCCCTGTCCCCCATGTTAACATGTGTATATCCTCTAGCCTATGAATAGCTTCTTTCACCGCCCTGAAACCATCACAGATTCTTTCTTTTATCAGGGAAAACTTTTTTTCTTTAACTTTTTACAAAATTGTTCTCTTATACAATGTTTGTTCTTCTGTAACTAATTTCATTTGCATAATGTCCTCCAGGTTCAACTATTTTGTGAGATGTTTCACAGATTCATGATTCTTTTTCAACATTTTGTAGTATTTCACTGTGTGTAGTTAACAAAGTTTGATGGGCATTTATGCTGTCTCCATCTTTTTGGTATGTCACTTGTAGACAGCATATTGAAGGGTTCTGTTTTCTTGTCCATTCTGTTCTTTATGTCTCTTGACTGGACCATTTAATCCATTCGCATTCAGTGTAATTATTAATAGTTATGAATTGATTGTTGTCATTTTTCTGTGTGTTTTTGTGGTGCTGCTGGATTCTTTGTTCCACATAATTTTCTGTACTGAGTTCATTTTGTTTGTAGGTTTTCTTGCCATCTTTCTGATATTCCTCTTTTAAAAATTTTGATATACAAGTGTATTTCAGGTTACCCTGTAATTTGCTAACTTTTTCCTAACGAAAACAGCTTGTTTTATCGTAATATCTACTTGATTTCCTTGCCATTTGGAAGTTCTGTATCTACACTGTTCCTTCTGCTTTGTAGTTGACTTCATTATATATTGATATCTCTGGTTCCCCACTATCAGTCTTGTAGGTTTGTTTTACTTTAAATACTCCTGTCTCTGGGTTGATTTCTGGGTGGTGTTGTCATGTATAATCTCAGGTTGTTGTTTGCTGTTGTTGGTTCTCAGTCCAAAGAAGATCCATTAGCATGTTTGGTAAAGGTGGTCTGGTCATTACAAACTCCTTATTTTCTGTTTATTAGGTAATGTCACCTTCTGTTACCAAAGCTGCTCACCAAAGTTTAAGATGGCCATGCTATCTGGCTGGCCATTCTCCATTTAGCCTCCCTCTCTCACTGGCCCTGCTCAGCTTCTCCTCCCAGCCAGCACTCCATCCACTTCTCTAGCCTTTGAAGTTCAGCACTCCAGGATTTGCATTTGTGTCTGTTTCATTGGCTCTCTCATATCTTTGCAAGGTCGGCAATTCCAACTCACCAGCTGCTTCTTGGAAACCTGTACAGGGTCACTATGGGTCAGAACCAACTCAACAGCACTTAACAACAACAAAAATCTTTGTTGTAGAGAGTCCGTGTCATGTGTCTGACTAGTACATCATCTTTCTGGAATTTCCCCACAATGAACTTTTTATTATTTAAATTACGTTTTAATGTGTTGGGGAAATTTATCATTTAAAAGACTGATAAAATATCTCTCATATTTTGTTTATAGGTTTGATAAGATCAAGTTTTGGCATATGTAGAGATCCCACTAATTTCTAATGCTCCTACAATAATCCTAATAAAGCAATAAGAAACAAACTGTCCAGTGCTAATTTCAGGGTATACTGGTCCAGAGCGGACACAAGGGCATAATATGCATCTGACTTGGATTTTGACTCACTGGAGTCAAAAAACATGCTGGTTAGTATTTATTCGATAAATTTATCAGTTGTACTTAATTGGACATGGTAGTTAGTCAAAGACTGGCTCTCACAAATTAGAAAGTTTTTGTTTTTATCTTATGATTACTTTAGAATTTTATGATGACTTGATATTCTCAAGTACCAAACCTGAAGTGTAGTAGCTATGGAATAAGTACCACTTGCCTTCCCTTTCCCATAAATATTAGGTTGGGTTATATTTTTTCATGAAAGGGTACTTTAATTATACTGCATAGAATTTAGAAATGTTTAAATAGCATAGAATTTCATAAACAATATTTCAAAAAAGAAAAGAAAAAAACCACAGCAAAAATATTATCCATTTTAACAACTTGCTAACATTGTTGTTAGGTGTTGGAACTGCCCCATAAGGATTTCCAGGACTTTACAAGATTTGTCAGATTTTTCTCCTGTGGAACCACCAGGTGGGCTTGAACTGCTAACCTTTCAGTTAACTTGATTAACCATTGTGCCACCAGCACGCCTTAATAAAGATTAAAAATAAGAAAGAAATGCTGGCCAAATGTCAAGCAATTTGTCCTCAAAATTAATTTAAGAATAAACTAATAAAAATACTAATAAATTCATCTGGAAATGTGGTTGCTGTGTTGCTGTTGTTGTTGTTGTTGTTGTGAACCCATGCAACAGAATAGAACTGCTACATAGGGTTTGGGGGGATTTTTCACAAGGGGTGGTGGGAGGTGGGAGGTAGGAGTTAGGGTAAGGACCATGGCTAGGTCTAGGCTAGGTCAAGGATTTTGTTTAATGTCAGGGTTATGGTTGGGACTAGGGTTTGTGTTAGGGGAGGGGTTGGGTTAGGACTAGGAGTAAGTTTTGGCCTAGTTTTAGGGTTACAGCTAGATTCTATTTTCTTTCTTTCTTGAAATCTACTTGATTTCCTCTTCATGTGTGCGTTCTGTTAACTACATTCTTGCCTCTTTTTACTTTATGGGTGCTTGGTTGCAAACTGCTATCTCAGGTTCCCTATTTTCAGTCTTGTAGGTTTGTTTTCCTTGAATACTTCTATACAATACCATTAATATCACATGCAAGTAAAATTCTACTGAAGATAATTTTTAAACAGTTGCAACAGTCAGCAAGGAACTGCCAGAAATTCAGGCCAGATTTAGAAGAGGACATAGAAACGGGGATATCATTGCTGACATCGATGGATCTTGGCTGAAATCAGAGAATATTTATTTTTTTATTTATGCTAAAACTTTTGAATGTGTAATGTTCAAAACAAACTATGGTTAACATTGCAAACAATGGATATTTCAGAATACTTAATTGTGTTCATGAGGAACCTAACTGTACACAGACCAAGAGGCAACCATTCAAACAGAATGAGGGAACACTGAAGGTTTTAAAATCAGGAAAGGTGTTCTTAAAAGTTGTATCCTTTCACCATACTTACTCAATCTGTATGCTGAGCAAATAAAGTAGAAAGTGGCATCAGAATTAGAGGAAAACTCATTAACAACCTGTGATATGCAGATGATACAAACTTGTTTACTAAAAATTAAGAGCACTTAAAATACTTACTGATGAAGATCAAAGATCATAGCTTTCCATATGGACCTCAATGTAAGGAAAATAAAAATCTTCACAGTTGGATCAATAAATAACATCCTGATAAATGGAGAAAAGATTGAAGTTGTCAAAGACTTCATTTTGCTCAGATCAACTGTCAACACTCATGGAAACAATAATAAAGAAATCAAACGATGGATTGCATTAGGCAATTCTGCTATACAAGAGCTCTTTAAAGTGTTCAATAGCAAAGATATCCGTTTGAGTGAGGACTAAGGTGTGCCTGACTCAAGCCATGGTATTTTCAATAGCTTCATATGCTTATGGAAGTTGGGTGAAAAATGAGAAATAATGGAGAAAATTTGATATATCTGAATTATAGTGTTGAAGAACAATATTAAAAGTATCATAGACTGCCAAAAGAATAAACAAATCTGTGTTGGAAGAAGTACATCCAGATATTATTTAGAAACCCAGATAACAAGACTTAGTCTCACATACTTTGGACATGTTATCAGGAGGGACCAGGCCCAGGATAAAGATATCATCCTTGGTAATGACATGGGGGGAGGGGGGGACTCTCAGGAATTGGATTGATACAGTGGCAGTACTTCCCTCTGACATTGTTCTACACACTTCCAAGATGCCTCTAAGATGTTTTGACCTTAGTCATTTAAACTGGATGAAATCTAATGTGTCTTCAAGTGATTTTATCTGTCCTTCATGAAGAGCCATCATCACCACTCCATTAAATGAAACTTTAGAGGATTCACTTTCCTGTGTTCATTCAAGAAGTTTACTGTATCCTCCTGTAAGAAGGTACAACTGTCCGCATCTTCAAGCACCACAGAGATGCCATAGGACCAGCTGGGAAAACATTATTATGGCCATCAGCAGGCCTCCATGACTCCAAAGGGCACTACAGCTCTGACTCTGATTAGTACCTTGTACTCTACTATAACCTGCCTGCAACCCTAAAAATGCTCTGTCTCTAACTCAAACAATTGCCAGGCATCCAGGACAGATCCACAATGGGACTAGAGGGGTGAGGACAACTTTAATAGACTAGTGCTCTCTGATTTTACTCTGGTCCCTGTATAAGTAGAAAGGGTTATTGCTTATATGGTACATTGGGGAAAAGGAGAAGGCTGAATACAGCCAGAGTAGACTGACTCCTGATCTGTGGCCGCTCTAGGTGTCACCTCCCCAACAAGAAGCCTCCTAGATTCAAACAGACTTCTTTTGCACTTTTACAGTAACTGACTTTACAATCCTGGCTCTACCTTTTCAATACTTTCATGGCCTGGAGCTTCAAAATTATAACTAACTTTCTTTAGTCTTAATTTTTTTTTATTCTGGTTATATATATATATATCATGAAACAGCATTTTGAAGCACACAGTTCAGTGACATTAATTGCATTCATAAGCTTTTGCAACTACCTCACTAATCACCTCAAAATTTTTTTTGTAACCCAAAACAGACACTCAGTATCCATTCCCCACTATCTTCAGCCCTTGGTCACCATCAATCTGCTTTAGTCTCTATACACTGGCCTATTCTAGATACTTCATTTAAATGTGTTCATATACTGTCCTTTTCTGTCTGACTTATTTCACTAAGCACACCATTTTCCAGGTTTTTTTTCATGTTGTAGCATGCAATTGAACTTTAGTTTTCTTTATGGCTGAATACTCCCTTGCATAGATAGGAATCACTGATAAGGAAGGATTCACTTCTTTCATTTTGCTCTTTGTCCCTTATTTCTTCCTGTACTGCTGTATCCTGTGTTTAGTTGGGTTTTTTTAGCAAACCATTTTGAATCTCATTTCCTTTTGAGTAAAAATTTTAAGATAGTTCCATCATGGTTACTATAGGAATTACAATTAATTAATATCCTGCATTTGTACCAATTGAGTTTTAATAAAATATCTAAGTTGATACCAACTTAACTTCAATAGCACTTAAAAAATTCTGTTCCTGTATAGCTTCATACCCCTTTATGTTGTTATCACAAATTACATATTTAAATATTGTGTGCCCAGTAAATAAATTACAATTATCTTTATGCATTATATAATGTAGGGCGGAACAAGTAGCGTTACAAACAAAGAGTTGGCCATGAACTAACCTTTACTGAAGAGCTTTTTTCATTACACAGTTTCAACTTACTGTTTCTAATGCTGTATCTATCTTATTTGATTGTTCCTGTAGCACTTTCCTGACTTCTTCCTTGTTTTTCAACTCCATTGTAAAGTGTTTTGAAACATTTTATAATCATTTTTCTGAATTCCTTCTCAGGCATTTCCAA
>NW_006408578.1:13258239-13267413 GCF_000296735.1 Chrysochloris asiatica
CCAACCAGGTCTTCACCCGGGTTCACAGAAGTCTATTGAACGTTGTAGGGCTTAGCTCACCGCTTCATTGTTGTTTTTCCCTCACTTCCCCTTATCGGTGTCTAGCGTGGTCACCAATCACAGCATGCATTCCCATTGAGTCTTAGTCTTGGAAAGGGGCATTTTTTTGGAGGACAGTTTTGCTGGGCAAAAAATTTCTTTGTTAATTTTTTTTTCTTCTTTCAACAATTTAAGTATGTCATCCAACTATATTCTGGCCTAATTTGTATGTGACGATTTTCTTCTCTCTTCTTGTTTTCAAGATTCTTTATCTTTGGTTTTCCAGCATATGATTATAATTTATTTTTGGTGTGAATTTCTTTGGTTTTATCTTTCTTGGAGTTACTTGAGCTTCTTGGATGTTTAGATTCATTTATTTTATAAAATTTAGGACACTTTTGTCCATTATTTCTTCAAATGTTATTTTAGAAATATTCCAAGTGTCTGACTTTAACGAAGAGAAATTTAGTTTCTCACAGTCTCAGTTAAAAATCCAAATTTAGGTGCCAGCCCTCTGGGAAGTCTTTTTCTCTCTGACAACTCTAAAGGAAGGTCATTGAGTCTTTAGCTTCTGCTCCTGGGAGATCTTCATGTGACTTGGCATCTCTCTCTCCGCATCTCTGTTTCTCATGTTTACTAATTCAATCTCTTTTATTTCTCATGAATTATTTGACAACTTCAATCTTTTCTCCATTTATCATGATGTTATGCATTGGTCCAGTGGTGAGAATTTTCATTTTCTTTACATTGAGATGCAATCCATCAGTAAATATTTCAACTCCTCTTCACTTTCAGCAAGCAAGGCTGCATCATCTACATATCACAGGTTGTTAATGAGTCTTCCTCCAATCCTGATTAATATTTTCATTATATAATCCAGCTTCTGGGATTATTTGCTCATCTATAGAATGTGTAAGTATGGTGAAAGTATGCAACTTTGATGCATACCTTTCCTGATCTCAAACTACAAAGTATCCTATTGTTGAGTTTGAATAACTACTTCTTAGACTATGTACATGTTCTTCATAAGCACACTGAAGTGTTCTGGAATTCCCATTCTTTGCGATGTTATCCATCATTTGTTATGATCCACATAGTTGAATGCCTTTGCATAGTTTATAAGACACAAGTAAACATCTTTCTAGTATTCTCTGCTTTCACTCTGATGTTAGCAATGAGATCCCTTGGCATAAAAGTCAGTATTTACAAGATATATATATTGAGGAACATTATTGAATCCATACAGCCCATTTCTTCTCTCTTCTCCTGCTGAGACTCCAAGAGTGCATATATTGACCTTTATGGTATCCCACATGTCCCTTAAGCTCTGTCCATTTTTCCTTCTTCTTTCTTTCTGTTCCTCAGCAGTTCGAAACTACCAGCTGTTCCGAAGGAGAAAGATGAGTCTTTCTGCTGCTGTAAAGATTTGCAGCCTCGGAAACCTTGTACAGGGTCGCTATGAGTCGGAACTGACTGCACGGCACACAACAACAATCTTCAAGTTTGCTGATTCTTTCTTCTAAAGACTAGAAATCTGAACACCACTGTGGGGGAAAGTCCTTGTCTCTCATCAACAACCATAGCCCCAACATTCCTTGGAAATCTCCACGTGTTTGACATCAACCACTCCCTGGATAGAGGAGCTTCACATTGCAGAAACTCCGGGTCCAAAGAATATATTCCATTCCTGGCTTTTCTTTTGGTGGTGTTGTTGTTGTTAAGTGCCATTGAGTCAGTTCTGACTCTTAGTGACTCTGTATAGGGTTTCTGAGGATCGGCTGGTGGGTTTGCACTGCTGACCTGTGGTTCACAGCCCAGTGCTTCTTATGGTTGTTAAATGCCATCAAATTGGTTCCAACCCATAGTGACCCTGTATAGGGTTTCCAAGGAATGGCTGGTGAGCTTGAACCACCAATACTGCAGTTCAAACCGACCTTGCAGTCCAGTTCATTAACCCACAGCACCACACCAGGCCTCCAGCCCAGTGCTAGTGGAGCCCTTTTTCTCTATTCAGGTCTCTTTCATTTTATCTCTTGTAAGATAAAAGGTGTTGCATGCCACATCCTTGGGAATCTTCCATGAATCAGATCAAAGTCTGGGATTAAGGGTGGTATGGCTCTGTAGAGTAAGCATTGAACTTCGAACCACAAGGTAGGCAATTCAAACCCACCTCAGAAAGCCTATACAGGGTCACTATGAGTCAGAACTGTCTCTACAGCACTTTACAACAGCAACATTCCACCCCAATCCTCTTATCATTTGATTACATCAGGTCATATCATGGGGGGCATCACATAACTACCAAATCACTCAGAATCATGATCCAGCCAAGTTTTTGCACACAACTCAATCCATGACAAACATATTTCATTTAGATTAAAAAAATAAAATTGTCTCTATTATCTAGTAAGTCTAGTACCTTGACTTTCTCCAGAATGGTATCTGCTGCTTTAATGTGTTCCTTTGAGTGGATCATCTTTCTCTGTTCATCTGTATGCCTTGTTATTTTTTGCTGAACAGGGAACATTTGAGTAATACAAGGGGCGTTCAAAAAATTCTTGGGAAACTAGAATTGAAAGATGATGGAATTTTTCCATGAACTTTTTAGAACCCCCTCATATAATAGGTGGTTGTTGTTGTTTTTAAATTCCTACTCACAGCAACCCTGTATAGGGTTTCTGAGGAGTGGCTGGTGAGTTTGAACCACCAACCTTGCAGTTCACATGGACCTTGTGGTCCAGTGCTTATCCTACAGCACCACACCAACTCCTCATATAATATGTTGTTGTTAAGAGCCGTCGAGTCGATTCTGACCCATAGTGACCCTGTATAGGGCTTCTGAGGAATAGCTGGTGAGATTAAACCACCAACCTTACAGTTCAAATGGCTTTGCAGTCTGACACATTAACCCACAGAGCCACTCATATAATATAGTATCTCTGAAGATCAGATTTTTCCCATTCCTCAGGGTTTGCTTTTTCCTTCCTTCCTTTCTTTCCTCCTTCCTTCCTTTCGTTCTGTTGAAGACTGTTGTAGAGTGTTGATTTAATGGTTTTTTTCAAAAATTTTTTGTGAAGACTGGATTACTAAAGTATGTGTTCCCTATTCTGTAGCTTGTGTCCAACTAAGTTCCTGAAAGAGATTGCAACAAATGCCAGGAGTTTAAAAAGAAGTAAAAAGAAGCCAAAAAAACAGGAAAACAAAATAAAACAAATTTAGAAACTACTTCTCTCAGTCTTTGCAGATTAGCTCTGTGCTGAACAACATCTTCAACACTTAGCCAGGTTTACACTGAGCCTAGAGGTTAGCCACACACACACATACTTCCTTTGTTTTGTTGTACAACAGGTGGCTTCCTGTTGCTTTAAGGCTGGAAGCTATTGCCACTGGTGTTTCACATCCTAGCAGTGCCACCCATGGTGGACAGGTTTCAGCAAAGCCTCCAGACTAAGAACACACTAGGTAGAAGGTGATCTACTTCTGAAGGACTAGCCACTGAAACCTTTATGAATAACAGCAAGATATTACTTGATATAATGTCAGAAGATGAGCCACAAACTTGGAAGTCACTCAAAATACAACTGAGGAAGAGCTGCCTCCTCAACACAGAGTTGACCTTAATAACGTGGATACAGCAAAGCTTTCCAGACCTTCATTTGCTGATGGGGCACAATTCAAAAAGAGAATAAATTGCTTCAAGCATCCATTAATATTTCTCAAAAACATCAGCCGAAACAAGAGCAGGGGCAAATTATGGACCAGACTATCAATTTTTCACATGCAAGATCAGACTAATGCTGAAGAAAAGTTTTTTTGGTTCAAAAAAGCCCAAGTATGACCTTTGACTATATCCCACCTGAATTTAGAGAACATCTCAAGATTTATCGTACTGAACACTAATGGCAAAGACCAGAGGAGTTTGGAAAGGACATCAAGAACATCATATAGGAAGAAAGCAAAATGTTGTTAAAAGGACAGGAAAAAAAGACAAGACCAAAGTGAATATCAGAGAAGACTCTGGAACTTGCTCTTAAACATAGCTAAAGCAACGCAGCTAAAGCAAATGGAAGAAATGATGAAGTAAATGAGCTGGACAGAAAATTTCAAAGGGCGGCTTGAGAAGACAAAGTAAAGTAACAAACTGAAATGTGCAAAGACCTGGAGTTAGAAAACCAAAAGGGAAGAACATGCTCAGCATTTCTCAAGCTGAAAGAACTGAAGAAAAAATGTAAGCCTCCAGTTACAATACTGAAGGAGTCTATGGATAAAATGGAGTCCTGGTGTGGCGCTGCAGGATAATGTGCTGGGCCGTAGTCAGTTTGAACCGTAAGGTCGGCAGTTCAAACCCACCAGCAGCTCCTCAGAAACCCTACACTGGGTTTCTATGGGTCGGAACTGACTCAACGGCACGTAACAACTAACAACATGGACAGAATATTGAAATGTTGAATGCAGGAAGCATCACCAGAAGACAGAATCACTGTACCAAAAAGAATTTGTAATGTTCAACCAAGTTGGGAGGTAGCATATGAACAAGAACCAATGGTGTTGTGGGAACTCACATAGTTCTGTGACTCTTGGAAGATTCTTCAACCAATCACTATGTCATTCAACACAGATGTTTCTCTTTCTTCATATGATGAAGATCAGGGATTGAAATATATCTGAAAAGCTAGAGTCACCATTTGTCTCTGTGGGAATGGCGGGGTTTGCAGCAATCGTTGCATATGGATTATGCAGATTGAAGAGCAGAGGAGACACTCAAGTGTGCAATCACCTGATCCACATGCGGGTAGCAGTCCAAGGCTTTGTGGTGGGAGCAATGACTGTTGGTATGAGGTATTCCATGTATCAGGAATTCTGGACAAAACGTATGCCTAAGAAGAAGAGATGCTGACTTCATCTTGTTAGAGTTGCTTGATTTGAGGTTATATGTTTATGTTGAAAGTAAATCATTTGAGTGGGTTCAGTGTTTTGAATATGGGCTTTCTTTACTGCAGACTTGACTTGCCTGGTGAGCAAATTGCTAGTGCCTAGAGCACTAATGAGGTCATTCAGGGGAGTCAAGTGAGTAAAAAGAAACATGTCACCCAAAGTAACTTGCTAGTGATAAAATGTCCAAATTCTTAAACTCTTGGGATGAAATTAATTCTGAAAAAGACAACAGGTCAACACTAAAGTATTGTCTGTTGCTGCAAAATATCACATTCTCTGGATGGCATATGAGGGTACAGTGTACCCCAATGAAACTTTTTTCGCCTGCCTGTGGACTGGGTGAGTCCCTCAGTTTCTAGGGCTAGTTGGCTTTTGAAGAATCATTTCAGAAAAGTGGATGGAATATAACCTATTGTCCCTCATAACTGAAAATGTCTGTGTGCTTAAATTAAACCTAAAAAGCTGGCAACAGTTGCCTAGAAGTGGTATTTATTTAAAATGATAGTTATACATATAAGAATAATATAATTATGGATGCCAGTTTAGTTCTTTTGTAACTGCAGAAGTAAGTTTTGCTGCTGTCATATTAGAATAATTTTTAACGGTCATCTTGAAATAAATTGTGTATTTCAATTGTTAATCTAAAAGTAAACAAAGAACACTAAAAAAAAAAAGAAGAAGAAGAAGAACTAATGGTATTTAAGGAAGAAGTCCAAGCTGAATTCAAGGCATTAGCAACAAACCAAGGCTCCGGGAATTGATGGAGTACCAACTGAAATGTTTCAACAAACTGATAAGTACTGGAAGCACTCACTAGTTTATCCCCAAAATTTGGAAGACCTGACCATCCAACTGGAAGAGATGCATTATTTGTGCCCATTCCAAAGAAAGATGACCTATAGCATGTGGAAATTATTCAGCATCAATATCTAATACCACATGCAAGTTAAAGTTTGCTGAAGATCATTCAAAAACAGTTGCAGCAGTACATCAACAGAGAGATACCAGAAATCCAAGCCAGATTCAGAAGAGGAGGTGTGTCTTAGTTCTCCAGTGCTGCTTTAACAGAAATACTAGACAGTGGGTGACTTTAACAAACAGAAATATATTCACTCACAGTTTAGGAAGCCAAGAGTCCACACTCAGAGGGCCAGCTCTAAGAGAAAGTTGTTTTTTTCCTTTTGTTTGCTCTGGGGAAGGTCCTTGTCTTTCAGCAGTTATAGTCCAACATTCCTGAGAGATCTCCTTATGTCTTGGGATCAATCATTTCCTGGATGTAGACAATTCACAGTGTAGGAACTCCAGATCCAAAGGACATACTCCACTCCTGGCTTTTCTCACTTGGTGGTTGTAGAACCCTCTCTTCTGGTCACTTCTCTCTCCTTTTATCTCTTATCAGATTAAAAAAAGTGTTGTATATCCCACCCTTAATTTTTGGTTTATCACATCAGATCACATGATGAGGGATCATCACATAACTGCCAACCCACTGAGATTTATGATCCAGCCAAACTGACACATATTTTGGGGGAATACAGCTCAATCCAGGAAAAGGTGGAATGAGTGATATCATTGCTGACGTCAGGTGGATCTTGACTGAAAGCAGAGAACACCAGAAAGATGTTTACTTGTGTTTTATTGAATATTCAAAGGCGTTTGACAGTGTAGATCATAAACTATGGATAACACTGTGAAGAATGGGATTTCCAGAACACTTAATTGTGTTCATGCAAAACCTGAACATAAATGATGAGGCAGCAGCTCAAACAGAGCAAGGAGTGCTGAATGGTTAAAATAGAAAAAGATATGTGTTATATTCTTTCATATTTATTTAATCTATGAAGCTGGACTATATGAAGGATAATGTGACATCAGGATTGGAGGAAGGCTCATTAACACACAGAGATATACATATAACAAGGCTTCATTTTAGAAAAGTTTTAGAGAAAAAAACAATAACTAACAACCGCCTTTGAGTCAATTCTGACTCATAGCAACCCTATATAGGGTTTCTGAAACTGTAAATCTTTACAGGGGCAGACACCTTCATCTTTCTACCTCAGAGAAGCTGGTGGGCCTCCGACCTTGGACTTAGTGACCTAATGCCTACCTAATCCATAGCAACACCAAGGTAACTTTCATTGAGATTGGGTATCTAAACCTCCATGAATATGCTGCATGAGACAGAATCACCATAAGCATCTAGTGAATACAAATAACTCCCATGCCGTTGTTAGGTGCCACTGAGTCAGTTCTGACCCATAGCAATGCTGCATACAGCAGAATGAAACACCACTCAGTCCTGCACCATCCTCACAATTGTTTCTGTGCTGGACTCCATTACTGCTGCCACTCACTGTGCTAATCAATCTCATTGGGACTACCCACTTTTTCACTGACTCTACACTTTACCAAGCATGATGTCCTTCTCTAGGGACTGGTCTCTCCTGATAATATTTCCAAAATATGAGAGATGAAGTCTGGTCAACTTGGCTTCTAAGGAGCACTCTGGTTGTGCTTCCTCCAACACAGATTTATTTGTTCTTCTGGCAGTCTGTAGTAACTTTAATATTCTTCTCCAACACCATAACTCAAATGCACAATTTTTCTATGGTCTTCCTTATTCGTGGTCCAACTTTCACATACATATGAGGCTATTGAAAGTACTGTGGTTTGGAAAAAAGGAAGTACTGTGGTTTGGGTCGGGTACACCTTAGTCCTCAAATTGACATCTTTGCTCTTCAATAATTTAAAGAGGTCCTGTACAGCAGATTTGCCAAATGCAAAACGTCATTTGATTTCTTGACTGTTGATTCCATGGTAGATCCAAGCAAAATGAAGTCTTTGACAACTTCAATCTTTTCTCCATTTATCATGTTATTTATTGGTCCAGTGGTGAGAATTTTTGTTTTCTTTACATTGAGGTGCAACCCATACTGAAGACTGTAATCTTTGCTCTTCATCAGTAAGTATGTTAAGTCCTCTTCTCTTTCAGCAAGCAAGGTTGTACCATCTGCATATCACAGGTTGTTAATGAGTCTTCCACCAATCTTGATGCCGTATTCTTTCTCATATAATCCATCTTCTCAGATTATTTGCTCAGCATATAAATTGAATAAATATGGTAAAAGAATGCAACCCTGGTGCACACCTTTCCTAATTTTAAACCATTCACTGTCCTTTGTTCTGTTTGAAAGACTGCCTCTTGTACTATGTACAGGTTCCTCATGAGCACAATTCAGTGTTCCAGAATATTCATTCTCTGAAATGTTGTCCATAGCTTGTCATGATCCACACAATCAAAATCCTTTGCATCATCAATAAAGCACAGGTGAACATCTTTGTGGTATTCTCTGCTTTCAGTCAAGATCCATCTGACATTAGTAATGATAGTCCTCATTTCATGTCCTCTTCTGAACCCAGCATGAGCCTCTGGAAGTTCCCTATTAATGTACTGTTGCAGAGGTTTTGAATTATCTTTAGCAAAATTTGACATGCATGTGATATTAATGATATTGTCTGATGATTTCTGCATTCCCTTAGATCATCTCTTTGGAATGGGCACAAATATGGATCTCATCCAAACAGTAGGCTGGGTAGTTGGCTTCTAAATTTCTTGGCATAGATGACACCTCCAGTGTCTTGGTGATAGAAATGATGCTGGAGGTTGCAAGACCAATGACTTCTTCATTGCAAATACCTGTTTTAAACAACATAAAATACGATTATATATATGGATTTCACCAGATGGAATACACAGAAATCAAATTGACTAAATCTGTGGAAAGAGATGGTGGAAAAGCTCCATATCATTAGTCAAAACGAGGCCAGAGACAAACTGGAAAATACAACCAATTGCTCATATGCAAATTCAGACTGAAGCTGAATAAAATTAAAACAAGTCCACAGCAACCAAAATATGACCTTGAACATATCCCACCTGAATCTAGAGATCATCTCAAGAATAGATTTGAATGTACACCAATGTTTATAGCAGTACTATTTACAATAGCAAAAAGATGGAAACAGCCAAAGTGCCCATCAACTGAAGAATGGATAAACAAATTGTGGTACATACACACAATGGAATACTATGCTACACTGAAGAATAACAAGGAAGCGGTAAGCCACTGCTTAACATGGATGAACCTTGAGGACATTATGCTGAGTGAAATTAGTCAGTCACAAAAAGAGAAATAC
>NW_006408578.1:13271013-13280681 GCF_000296735.1 Chrysochloris asiatica
AATAAAAAATTAAAAAAAAAAAAAAAGTAAAGAACATGCCCAGCATTTCTCAAGCTGAAAGAATTGAAGAAAAGCTCAAGTCTCAACTTGTAATACTAAAGGATCCTCAGGCTGAATATTGAATGATGCAGAAAGCATCCAAAGATGGAAAGATATACACAGAGTCACTGTACCAAAAAGAAATGGTTGATGTTCAAACATATCAAGAGGTAGCCTATGTTCAAAAGCCTATGGTACTTACTGAAGGAAGAAGTCCAAGGTGCACTGAAGGCATTAGCAAAGAACAAGGTTCTGGGAATTGATAGAATACAAACTGAAACTCCCATGCTAGCTCAAGCTAATACTATTCAATAAAATCTTCTCCTGGCCTATTTAATCTTTGCAGCCTACTGTCTCTTCCTCACCCTGCTTTGATCAGGAAAGGTCCAAAAACCATGCTTAGCAAGTTATAGGAAGACAATTGAATCTCAAGATGAGGAAGTCATGAAGATGTCTCCCTAGCTCTCTCTCCAACTAGTGGTGGCCACAGTAAAGCAAACTAAAGCTGAAGGCAAGAAAAGAAAAGCTTTCATTTTAAATGAGGTCTGGGGAGGTTGAGTTTTAATTGTATACAAAATTGGACATTTAAATTACTAAAACAAAACTGATTTGTGGGACTTGAAGTAATAAGAGGCTTTTTATCATCTGAGAGTAACCAGATAAGTAGTAGGATCTGTCCTAAATTTCATCTAAAAGGTAGGGAAGAAAAAGACCAAAGTAAGGCTGTACCAGCTGGAAGGGGATGGGTTGTACAATTTATCTATTTCTGTGGCCAATGACATGGCCGATGCAGCCCAAGAGCAATGAGTCAACATTCTCTAGCAGATTTCTATTATTTTTTAAATAAAACTGACTCCTGCCCCATTGACCATTTCTAAAGAACAAAAATTTAGGAAAATACCTGTATTTCCAACTAATCAATGAGGTGGCATTTCACTGCTTGAAAAGTGAGGTACTTTTGTACTTCTGACATAATCGTACCCAGCCACAAGTAGGATAAGCACTGTACCACAAGGTCGGTTTGAACTGAAAGGTTGGTGGTTCAAACTCACCAGTTGCTCCTCAGAAACCCTATATAGGGTCACTATGAGTCAGAACCAACTAGACGACATTGAACAACAATAACAACAACAGCTTATGTCAGAGACATAAGAACTCAGATTACAATTATTTCAATGATAATTTCTACCAATAGAGATTCTATTGCTCTATTACTGTATAAAAAGTAACCCAAATTCAACAATTTAGTACAAGAATGAGCATTTTTTTGTGTTTCTGTTGAGTCAGGAACCTAGGACTGGGTTGGCTGGGTAGTTCTGGTTCCAGGTGTCTCATGAGGTTGACCTCAAGATATCATCTCCTGAGGCTGGAGAATCCAATATGGCTATTGGCAGAAAGCCTCAGTTCCTCACCCTGTGAATTTCCTCAGGAGGTTGCTTGAGTGCCCTGATCAGGAGAGGTCTCACCACAGGACAGCTGAATTGCCCCCAGGGCAAGTGGCTTAGGAGAAATAAAGGAAGTTATGACAATGTATTCTGTGCTCTAGTTTGGGAAGTCACACACCAATGCTTCTGCACACTTTATTCATTAGAGGTGACTCACTAAGCCCAGCTCATACTCAAAGGGAGGAGAATTCAGCTCCCCTTCCGGAAGAGATGAGTATCAAAGAATCTGTGGACACCGTTGTAAGAATGAAAGTGAGAATGGGGAAACCAGAGAGAAGATGCTAATGCTGACAGTGCATGGAAAGGCAAACAGACAATCAGTGAAGCTGGGTTTCCAAACTGTCAGTGAAAACTCTTAATCTGGTACAAGAACTTTGGCTTGTGCCAAGATTGGTGAGCTACTTAGAGGCTTGGTCTCAAGATCATGTAAGACTCAGAAATAAATTATTGGTGATAGTCTTCTGTCTAGAAGAACTAGGGGAGCACAGAAGGAGGTGTGACAGGACAGAACTATTTAATCATGGACTTAATGAAACATCCCAAAAAGGTGCCCACAGAACCAGTGTTTAAGAATTAGTATATCCTGGTTCATGTGGGAAAATTAAAAGGCAAGAATTGTAAATAATTCTGAAAAAGAAGAGCAATGAGAACAGACTAGTCCAACAAATATTAAAATACATTGCAAAATTATAATTTTTAAAGTATAATACAGATACATACATAGGTAAAAGAACATAAAATAAAATTCACAAAAAAATCTAATTACAAGAAGCTTAATAAATGATAAAGATGACATTTCAAATATGTAGGGAAAAGATGGAATATTTAACCAAAAGATGGTTTTGAGAAAACTGGAAACCTAGCTGGAAAAAAAAAAAAAGTGTTCAAGAGTAAAGATATTATTTTGAAGACTAAGGTGCTCCTGAGCCATGCCATGGTATTTCAGTTGCTTCATATGCATGTTCAAGATGGACAACGAATAAGGAAGACCTTAGTAGAATTGATACATTTGAATTATGCTGTTGAAGAAGAATATTAAAAGTTCGAAGGACTGCCAGAGAATAAACAAATCTATCTTCAAAGAAGTATATTCAGAATACTCTTTAGAGGCCAGGATAGCAAAACTTTGTCTCTTGTTCATTGGACATATTGTCAGGAAAGTCTCTGGAGAAGTATCTCATGTTTGGCAAAGTGGGGGGTCCACAATAAAGAAGAATACCCCCATGAAGACATATCGATATAGTGGCAGCAACAATGGGCTCAAGCATAACTGTGCCATCATAATTGTGAGGATGACTCCGAATTAGGCAGAGTTTCATTCTATTGTGTTAGGTTCAAAAGAACCTCACAACAACAACAGCTGTAAATTATTAGTTCAATTTCTATCTCACACCAAAACAAATAATCATGAATCAAATATTTATGTTTCAAAAAATAAAACTAGTAACTAGAACACACATTAGAAAAG
Organism: Chrysochloris asiatica; assembly: GCF_000296735.1. NCBI lineage: Eukaryota > Metazoa > Chordata > Mammalia > Afrosoricida > Chrysochloridae > Chrysochloris > Chrysochloris asiatica. The sequence continues at coordinate 13,273,966 of NW_006408578.1, forward strand.
TATATGCTAAAAATAGTTTCTAAGGGACTTCCAGCAAGATGGCAGACTAGGCAGTTGCTCTAAATGGACCCACTACAACAAAGATATGAAAGATCAAATAAAATGGACACAAATGAATTCTGGCACACAGAACTTCAGAAGAAAGGTTAGAGAAGTGGCTAGAGTGCTTGCTTGGAAGATAGATCAAGTAGGGACAGTGAAAGAGGCAGTCTGATTGGTGAATAACTGGTCAGACGTGGTTCAACTATCTTGTGAGCAGTTTTGGCAGTGAAGGAAGGCCTGACAAAGCACATTTGCATTGGCACCAGGAAAGACATGATTTCTTCTTTTCCCCCATTCTTCCCTGGTGACCAGGAGTGTGGCCAGCTCCCATACTCATTCACCCACCCCCAACAAAGACCCTGCTCTCTGGGAGTTCAAAGCCACACCAGTGTGAGTTGGGGGCCAGTTGCACTACTTTGGTGTGCAGCTTTCGTGCCTGAATTCAGGTGGGCTCAGCTCCAGATCTACAAAACCCACAGAGCCCCCACACCTGCATTTAAACTGTCACTCTTCAGTCTCCTTGTGGCCCTAACAAACACTGAGACCAGCTCCATCAAGGGCCCACATGAACTACTTACAGACTGAGTGCCCTGAACATAGATACCACTGAGGTCAGTAGGAACTCCATCTAGGACCAGGAACTCTGCTATCACAGCCCTTCCATAACCACCTCATGAGCTTCTTTTATTGCAGGAGTCCCCGATAGATTTCTACCCTCCTGGTCCAACAACTGCACTATTTATTTTTACAAATACCACAACCCCACAATGCCCTGAAACAACAGACAATTTTAGCTCATATGAAGAATATCCCCATAAAGACATATCGATACAGTGGCAGCAACAATGGGCTCAAGCATAACCATGTCATCATAGTTGTGAGGATAACACAGAATCAGGCAGAGTTTCATTCTATTGTGTTAGGTTCAAAATTTCCCTAACTCATGAAAGACAAGAAGATAAGCATACAAGAAGCTGAACAAACCCCAAACAGTACAGATCCCAAAAGAAAATCACCAAGACATATCATAATCAAACTTTCCAAAAATCATAGACAAGGAAAAAATCCTGAGAGCAGCTCGGGAAAAACAACAAGTTACCTACAAAGGAAAACCAATAAGACTAAGCTCTGATTTCTCAGCAGAAACCATGCAGGCAAGAAAGCAATGGAATGACATTATACAAAACTCTGAAGGAAAAAAATTGCCAACCAAGAATCCTACTCAGCAAAGCTGTCCCTCAAATACCATTACAAAAATAGGACAATTCCTGATGAACAGAAATGAAAGGAATTTGTAATAACCAGACCAACTTTACAAAAAATGCTAAAGGGTATTCTTTGGACTGAAAATGAACAACAGACAGTCTAGCACCATCCTCACAATCAATACAACATATATTTGAGCCTGTTGTTATAGCCACTGTGTCATTCTATCTCATTGAGGGTCTCCATTTGTTTTGCTGACCCTCTTATTATCACGCATGATGTCCTTATCCTATAATTGGTCCCTTCTGATGTAAATGAGATAAAATCTAGTTATTCTCACTTCTAAGGAACATTCTGGCTATACTTCCTCCAAGACATTTATTTGTTCATTCTCTGGAAGTCCATGGTATATTTGATATTCTTCACCAACACCAACAATGTTTCTTCCATTCTTCTCTTTTCATTGTCCAACTTTCACATGAATGTGGCATTATTGAGAAGATCAGGGCTTGGGTCAGGTCCATTTTAATCATCAAAGTGACACCTTTGCTGGTGAGAGTGCCAACGGTCATCCCTATCTATAAAAAAAATCCACTGCCATCAAGGAGAGTCTAAGTCATAGTGATCCTAGAACACAATGCAGAAATGTGTTCTAGGGTTTCTGGGGCTGTAAATCTTTACAGAAGCAGACAGCGTGATCTTCTTCCATGGAGCGGTCTATGGGTTCAAACTGCTGACCTTGCCCGGGGGAACCCACTATGCTATCATGGCTCCTTTGCCCATATCTATTGGTATCTATAAATAGCTTTGAAATTTTTAAATGCACATAGTCCTTGACCCAGCAATTACACTTCTAAGAATTTTTCCTATAAATGCCTTCATGTTGTTGTTATTAGGTGCCATCAGGTTAGCTCTGATTCACAGGGACCCTATACACAACAGAATGAAACAATGCCCAGTCTTGTGCCACCCTCATAATCATTGCTACACTTGAGCCCATTGATGCTACCACTGAGCCAATCCATCTCATTGGGGGTCTTCCTTCCTTTCATTGACCATCCACTTTACCAAGCATGATGTCCTCTTCCTAGGACTAGTCCTTCCTGATGACGTATCCTGAGTATGAGAAGCAAAGCCTTGCCATCTTGTCTTCTATGGAGCATTCTGGCTGTACTTTTTCCAACACAGATTTGTTTGTTCTTTTGACAGTCCACGGTACTTTTAATGTTCTCCTCCAACACCATAACTTAAATGCATCAATTCTTCTATAATCTTCTTTATTCATTGTCCAACTTTATTTGTTTTATTTTGTTCTAAAGTTTATGTATGTTAATTATTTCTTCTTTATAAAGCAAATTTATTTATTTATTTTTAACTTATTGTAGATTGACTGCAGGTGTACAGACAAAGTTAATAGTTTTACATTCAACAAATCATACACTTAGTTTCATCTCAATGATTGCAATCCCTCCGTGTAACAACAGTTATCCCGCTTCTTCCCTTTGGTTTCCAGTTGCAATCCACCCACCTTCCCATGCCTTCTCTACTTTGTCCTTAGGTAAATGTTGCCCTTTGGATTTTGAATGACCATTCCATGGTGAGCATACCTTACTAGTGTTGTCCCCCTATATACCTATCTACTGCTTTGTTGAAAATTGGGCTGTGAGGGTGAGGTACTTTCCAGACCTGAAGGGTAGTCAAGGGCCATATTCTCAGGCTCCTCTTTCTGACCAATATGCTCTGTCTTTTTTTTTTTTTTTTCCCAGTTTTGAGATTTGTTCCCCATTTTCCGCCTCTCTATCCAGGACCTCCTAATGTGATCCTTTTCAGAGCAGGTGTTAGTGGTAGCCAGACATCATCTAGCTTTCTGGTCTCAGAGTCCTGGAGATTAAAGTTCAGATGTTCCATTAGTTCATTGTACTAATTGATTCCAAGCATCTTGAATTCTTATTACTATTCTTTCATTGGTACATGGAGAGACCAGTAGCTGTACCTTAGATGGCTATTCATGAGGTTTTAAGATCCCTTTTAAGATCACTGGAGTAGGATATAGAATATTGTTTTTGTGGACTGTTGTGCCAACTGACCATGATGCCCCCTGAGACATTGTTCAGCTTTCACATGCATATGAGGCTATCAAAGATACCATGGCTTGAGTCAGGTGCACCTTAGTCCTCAAACTGACGTTTTTGCTCTTCCACACTTTAAAGAGGTCTTGTGCAGCAGATTTGCCTAATGCAATTCATTGTTTGATTTCTTGACTGCTGCTTCCATGAGTCTTGATTGTAGATCCAAGCAAAATTAAGTCTTTGACAACTTCAATCTTTTCTCCATTTATCATAATTTTATTTATTGTTGTAAGGATTTTTGTTTTCTTTACATTGAGGTGCAATCCCTACTGAAGGCTGTAGTCTTTGATCTTCATCAGTAAGTATTTTAAGTCCTCTTCACTTCTAGCAAGCTGGTTGTATCATCTCCATAGCACAGGTTGTTAATGTGTCTTCCTCCAATCCTGATGTCACATTCTTCTCAGCTTCTCAAATTATTTGCTCATCATACAGATTCAAGAAGTATAATGAAATGATACAATCCAGACACACAACTTTCCTGATTTCAAAACATTCAGTATCCTTTTATTTTGTTCAAATGGCTGCCTCTTGGTCTATGTACACTTTGCTCATGGCCACAATCAAGTGTTCTGGAACAACCATTCTTCACAATGTTATCCACACAGCCTAAAGCCTTTGCGTAATCAATAAAGCACAAGCAAACATCTTTCTAGTATTTGCTTTTAACCAAGATCCACTGTTGTCAGCAATGATATCCCTAGTTCTATAGCCTCTTCTAAATCAGGCTTGAATTTCTGGCAGTTCTCTATCAACATAGGCTTGCAATTGTTTCTGCATTCCCTTCAGCAAAATTTTAATTGCACATGATATTAGTGATATTTTTTGATGATTTCACATTCTGTTGAGTCACTTATGGGATCTCTTCCAATCAGTTGGCCAGGTAGCTGTCTTCCAAATTTCTTGGCTTTGATGAGTGAGCACCTCCAGTGTTTCAACAGTTTGTTGAAGGATTTAAATTTGCATTCCATCAATTCCTGGAGACTTGGTTTTCACCAGTGCCCTCAGTGCAGCTTGGACTTTTTCCTTCAGTACCATTGGCTCTTGATCATATGCTACCTCTGAAAATGATTGAACATCAACCATTTCTTTTTGGTATAGTAACTCACTGTATACCATCTTTCATCATCTTTTGATGCATTCTGGATCATTCAATATTTTGCCCATAGAATCCTTCAACCAGAGGCTTGAATTTTTTCTTCAATTCGTTCATCTTGAAAAATGCTGAGCATGTTCTTCCCTTTGGTTCTCTAATTCCAGACCTTTGTACATTTGTTATAATACTTTACTCTGTCTTTTCAAGTTGTCCTTTGAAATTTTCTGGTCAGCTTGTTGACTTCCTGATTTCTTCCATTCAATTTAGCATGTCAGTGCTAGAAAGCAAATGGCAGAATCTCCTCTGACATTCATTTTGGTATTTTCTTTCTTTCCTATCTTTTTGATGACTATTTGCTTCCTTCCTATATGGTCTCTTGATGCCATCCCACAGATCTTCTGGGCTTCACTCATTCATACTAATGTAGCACATCTGTTCTTAAGATGACCTCTCAATTCAGGTGGAATATATTCAAAGTCATATATTTGCTCTCATGAACTATTTTCTTCAGCTTCAACCTGAACTTGAATATAAGTAATTGGTGGTCTGTTTCATAATCTTCCCTGACCTTCTTTTGACTGATGATATTGAGCTTTTCCTCCATTTGTTCCCACAGATGTAGTCAATGTGATACTTGTGTATTCCATCTGATAAGGTCCATGTACATTGTCATCTTTTATGTTATTTAACAAAGGTGTTTGCAATGAAGAAGTCATTGGTCTTGTAAAATTCTATCATGTGATCTTCACTATCATTTCTATTACCAAGGCCATATTTTCCAACTACTGACCCCTCCTCTTTGTTTACAACCTTCACATTCCAATCACCTTCCTATATATGTAAGATTAAATATGAGAAACACTATTCACTGAAGCCATGTTTTCATTAGTAAAGGATTGGAAAGAACTACATGTCCATCAGTAGTAAACTAGTTTAACAAATGACAACTGCAGTATTATGCATATGCTTAGAAGAACAATACAGATCTATCTGTACCAACATAGGAAAATTTTCAACCAGCTATGCTGTCTGGTGAAAAAGGTAAAGTGCAAAGCAGAGGGAATTTCACAAAAATGTGTGAAAATCACACCAGTGACTGGTAACAGTGGATACTTCTATAGAGAGGAATTGAGTAGCTGGCGTGGGGGGTGGGGGTGGGGGGTGCAGGTAACAGACGCTTTATATCTTCCATATCCTTTGGGAAAAGATTAAAATCTATCTATATTATAGCCTGAAGTCCTGGTGTGGTACAGTAGGATAAGCACTGGACTGCTAACTGTAAGGTCAGCAATCACTCCTTTTTTCCACCAATGGAAAAACTTTGTATCATCAGCCAAAATAAATCCAGGGCCAAATGCTCAGATGCAAGTTCAATTTGAAGCTGAAGAAAGTTAAAATAAGTCCATAAGAGCCAAAATATGACCTTGAACATATTGTACCTGAATTTAAAGGTCATCTCAAGAACAGATTTGATGCATTAGACATTAAAGAAAGTCCAAAGACCAGAAGACTTATGGGATGACATCAAAAACAGGAAGAAAGCAAAAGGTCATTAAGAACGCAAGAAAGAAGGAAACAAACAAAACAGATGTCAGAAGATACTCTGAAACTTCTCTCCAGGGTAGAGATGCTAAAGCAAATGGAAGAAATGAGGATGTAAAAGAGGTAAATAAAAAATTTCAAAAGGCAGCTTGAGAAGACAAAGTCAAATATTTCAACAAAATGTGCAAAGACCTGGAATTAGAAAAGCATAAGACAAGAACACATTCAGCATTCCTCAAGCTGAGGGAACTGGAGAAAAAATTCAAACCTCTGGTTGCAACATTGAAGGATTCGATGAGGAAAATACTGAAAGATGCAGAAAGCATCAGACAAAGATGGAAGGGTACACAGAGTCACTGTAGCAGAGAGAGATGGTCGGTGATCAAATATTTTTAGAGGTAGCATATAATCAAGAGCCAATGATCCTGAAGGAAGAAATTTAAGGTGCAGTGAAGGCATTGTCAAAGAACAGGGGTCCAGAATTGATGGAATACAAATTGAAATCTGTTAACAAACTGATGCAGCACTAGAGGCACTCACTCATCTCTGCCAAGAAATTTGGAAGACAGCAACCTGGCCAACTGATTGGAAGAGATCCATATTTGTATCCATTCCAAAGAAAGGTGACCCAATGAATATGAAAATCATCAGACAATATCATTAATGTTCCATGAAAGCAAAATTTGGCTAAAAATAATTCCAAA
>NW_006408578.1:13281923-13293024 GCF_000296735.1 Chrysochloris asiatica
CAGCACCAGTGGACTCAAACATAGCCACAATTGTGAGGTTGGCACTGGAGTGGGCAGTGTTTCTTTTTGTTGTTCATAGGGTCACTATCATTCGGTATCAACTTGATTGTACCTAGCAACAGTCGCTCCTCAGAAACCCTATTCAGGGTTGCTGTGAGTCAGAGGCGACTTGATGGCATACAACCATAGCAACTGCATATCTTTTTGCACCTTTTGACTTTTGAACCATGTAACCTTAATTCAAGGAGCCTGGATGATACAGATAGTTTGTCATCGGCTGTTAATCTAATGGTTCCGCAGAAGAATGGCCTGGATATCTGCTGCCATAAAAATTGTTGTTGTTGTTTAGTGCCATGAAGTCAGTTCCAACACATAGTGACCATGTATGGGGTTTCTGAGGAGCACCTGGTGAGTTTGAACCACGAACTTTGCAGTTCAACTGCCCTTTCTGTTCAGTGCTTATCCTACAGTGCCACAAATGATTACAGTTGAGACAACCCTCGAGAGAAAACCCTATGGAGTGTCCATGAGTAAGAATGGACTCATTGCCAACTAAACAATATAATTCATATATCCTTTGAAAGTGTACACGTTGATGGAATTCATTAAATTCACAAGGTTTTGCAACCATCACTATTATTTAAATCCAAAGCATTTTCATTACTTCAAAGAGAAACTTCATAACTGTTAGCAGTCCCTCCTCATCCCACATACCTCCCAGCCCCTGGCAACCACTAATGTGCTTCCTTTTTCTTTGACTTTATCTATTCTAGACATTTCATAAGGAGCTCTGGTAGCATAGTGGTTATGAGTCGGGCTACTAACCTCAAGATAAGCAATTTGAAACTACCAGCCGTTCATGGAGAAAGATGAGACTTTCTGTTCCCATAAAGATTTACACCTCCGAAACCTTATGCAGGGTCACTATGTGTTGGAAGCAACTCCACAGCACACCACCACCACCAGGTGCTATTTTGGGGTCCTAGTGTGGCGCTGTAGGATAAGTACTGGACTGCTAACCACAAGGTCAGCGGTTCAAACTCACCAACTGCTCAACCATGGGAAACGCTATGAGTGGGAAACAACTCAACAGCACTTAACAGCATGTGCTATGGAGTCCTGGTGTGGCGCTGTGGGCTAAGTCTTTTTGATCCACACTGACTCAAAGATTTTCTAATACTCAAAATAAGAGCTGGGTATATTTGCCACATAATGTCTATTTTCTACATATTGAAAAACTCATTTTAAATACATCTTTGTCCCACTATAAAAAAAAAAAAAAGTCCAAATTTCCCTTAAGTAAATTGTTCCTTTTCCCATCCATTCTTCCTTCTTCTCCCCATCATGTCTTCTCTGTCTGCTACTACAGTCAGGTGATGTTCCCTTTCCTGGGTTCCCAGCCTTCCCTTCCTCTGCCTCCTGTCCAGTAGAGGAGAGAAGAGCCCTTCCCATTCAGTTTTCAGTACCCTTCTTTTTGTCAAACATCATTGCTAAAATAATTCATTAAAAAAAAAATTAATTTCTGGCAAACCTGATCTTTATTTGAATAGTCATATTTGTCCTTAGCTCCTTTCCCTTCAGGCCAAGACGTTTGTTGAAACCTGCTCTTCTCCTTTCTGGTAATGTGAAACTGCTGCTCTGTTCAAGCCAAGGTTTAAGGAGCCCCAAGAGATTCTAGCAGAAATTAGGATCAGCAGCAGCTGGACAATGTTTGTTGTTGTACCTTTCAGTCGGTTCCAACTCATGGCAACCCTGTATACGATTTCCAAGGAGCAGCTAGTGTGTTTGAACTGCTGGCCTTGTGGTTAGCAGTCTAGTGCTTATTCTACAGCTCCACACCAGGACTCCAATGTTTGTTAAGTGCCATGTAGTCAATTCTGACTCATAGCGACCCCTATATATTATTGTTATTTTTAAGAGCTGTTAAGTCGGTTCCAACTCATAGCGACCCTGTATAGGGTTCCCGAGGAGCAATTGGTAAGCTTGAACTGCCAACCTTGTAGTTCAAACCAACCTTGCAGTCCAGCACATTAACTCACAGTGCCATACCAGGGCCCCACCCTGTATCGTGCTTCCATTTTCGCTTCTGTTAAAATCTGGAGAAGCAAGAAGGGAGTCTCTGTCTCTTTGTCTCTCTCTCTCTCTCTTTCACACACAAACACACCCTTCAGAGAAATTCTTTTGCCCAGAGTCTTTCCTGAGTGTCAGAGTAAACCAAACCAAAGCATTGAAGTCAAAGATAAGCACTCTGACACTTTGCGGCCATCTATATCTGATCTCCTGCCAGCCTTACACACAAATGCCAAGAATAGGCTTTATTTGCAAGACTGACATCCTTAGGAGTCAAAATCAGAGTTCCATATAAAGTCTTGAGCAGAAGCTGGGGTCATTCTGTGACCGCCTGAATGAAACTTGATTAGATTTAAAAAATTATAAATATTATTTTCTTATCAGTGGCTAGAAGAGTTCAAATGCCTTTTGTATATATAAAGAGCATGAAGGAGTCCTAGTGGCACAGTGGGTTAAGCATGGGGATGCTAACTAAAAGGCTGGCAGTTCAAACCCACCAGCCAATCCATGAAAGAAAGATACAGCTCTCTGTACCCATAAAGGTTTATAGTCTAGAAACTCCAAGGAGCAGTTCAACTCTGTTCTATGGGGTCTCTATGAGTTACAATTGACTTAATGGCAGTCGATTTTGGCTATATATATATATGAGGGGGCAAGGAGCTCTGGTAGCGTAGTGGTTACGAATCAGGCTGCGAACCTTAAGGTCAGCGCTTAAGGTCAGCGGTTCGAAACTACCAGCCACTCCGCGGGAGAAAGATGAGGCTTTCTACTCCCGTAAAGATTTACACCCTCGGAAACCCTATGGGTCGCTATGGGGCATCAAAAAAATGGATAAAATAATCCCATTATTGTTTCAGTCCCATTTTCCATGAAGTTTTTGAAGCTACCTTGTGTGTGTGTGTGTGTGTCTTAAACTGTCTTTCCTTTATGTTCCTCCTTGAGAATGGACAGTATCATTTCTTGCCTGATCTGCAGCATCAGTTCCTAATTCTCTCTCCTGTTCTCATCTTGTCTATGAACAGCACTTCCTGCACAATGATACCAGACTGACCATCCTTCAACACCTCCACATCAGTCCACTGTTGTAAACTATTGTGTTTCCCTGTTACAGAGTTCCTGTATCGTGTTTCTCAGCCCGGGTCTTGGGCATATATGATGAGCCACAATCGGGTTTGGCTATCACCCACGGCTCTTCTGCACACATACTCCACTCCAATCAAACAAGTTGACTCACTTTCCTCTGAGCACCCCAAGCGCATTCCAGCTCCACGCCTCTGCTCCCACGATGCTCTCTGCTCTCTGTCTATAAAGTTCTTTATTTCTTCATTCCACAAATGTTGATTCAGTCCCCACTAAGTGCCAAGAGGTGGGAGTTCATAGTGACCCTGCTACTAAGGAAGGCAAACCAGGAATCAGACAATCCTTACATGGTTTAAGGAGTGGTGTGGGGTTAGGGACAAGGTTCTGTGGGAACACATAAACCGGTGGCAATGACAGGATGACAAGAGTAACATCAGCTACATTTACTGAGTTATGACAACTGTTAGGTTGGTGTTGGGGTCCTTAAATGGTACAAACAGCTAACATGCTCAGCTGCTACCCAAAAGGTTGAAGGTTGGAATCCACCCAGAGATGCCTTGGATTCAAGGCCTGTGATCTACTTCTGAAAGATCCGTCATTGAAAACCCTGTGAAGCAAAGTTCTACTCTAATATACAGATCGTCTACTCTGACAGAAATTCATTTTTAGGTTGGTATACTGATAACCCATTCTAGAGATGAAAAGACTGAGGTCAAGAGAGGTTAAGGAAGTGAGATTCTAAAGCTCATGCTTTTATTTACTCAGCTAGATTGCAACTCATGTTCAGACCCACCTCCTCCACTAGGGACTTAAGTGACCCCACCTGGTAAACAAGAAACTCTTATCTTCTACATTTTGTCTGGCAACTAATGGTATACAGTCTGCTTCTTTGCAGTGTTTTTAGCTTTGCATGCAGGTTGCATCTTGCCTTCCCAGCCGGATATGTTTCTGTGGGTAGGACAGAATTTCAGGCACACTATTTTGTACAGAGCAGGCAATCAATAAATGTCTGCTGAATGAATAGATGAATGAATGTACTCAGAGCACCTGGTTATCTACCCAAACCCATCTATCAAAAAATATATATAGCTCGATAAAACAAAGGTAATCATTTTCTACTTCACAGGGGTCTTGAATAAGTTTATTCACTGATGAGATTTGAAATCATCAAATGGAAAACACTAAATCTTACTGACCGAAAAATAAGGCCTATAAAATATCTTTCACCTGGTAACAGGGGCTTTGATCATCCTCCTTTAATGTATGCGTAATTGTCTCTTGAAAACTCAAAATACAAATCGTGGGAGGAATAGAAAAAGGGAGAAAACCTTATTTTTTCTTCGTGTTTCATTTTGCAGTCTCTAAAACACTCCTGAGCACTGGGCGTAGGCTGCATAAATCAGAAGAATTATACCAAGTGATGCACAGCTCACAGTTAGCCTCCTCTGAGGGTGGGGTTGGCCCAGCTTGTCCAACTTGATCTCCAGGACACCAAAGCTGAGCAATTAGGGCCGCTGGAACTACACCCATGCCCCAAGCAACCTGTGGCTTTGTCTCTTGGGAGAAAATGCTGTTGAGCACTGATGAAATCTGCAAGGAGATTAAACATAATTGAGGGAAATCCATACTGTGCTCTCCTCGCCTTTCCCTCTGGGGACTCTGCTCCCAGGATGCCTCAACACAGGAGGTGGCTTTCTGGGCAGGCATTTGGCCTAGTTGATCACTCCCTTCTCCCTTCATGTCTCTGGATCCTTCTTGCCAGCTTTCCTGACTCCTCCCCATTCCCCCATCATCCATTGCATTCACTGTTGTACCTGTTGGGAGTGACTGTCTCTTTTCTTCTCCACTCTTCATCGTACAACTTAGTTCTCCGGTTCCTATTGTACCACACTGATTGCTTTTCTTTCTAATCCCTTGTAGCTTGGCAGCTCCACTGAAATCTGTTTGGCATCATAGCAGCATGCAAGCCTGCATTGGCACACGGGGTTCCCTACATGGAGAAATCAACCACTGAACCACCTTTGCCCACAATGGTTTCCATTGTTGTTATTGTTCGGTGCCATCAAGTCAGTTCTGACTCAAAGTGACCATGAACAGGGTTTCCGAGGAGCAACTGGTGGGTTTGAATTGCCAAGCTTGCGGCTAGCAGTCTCATGCTGACTCTGACTTCAAATCCTCACCTCCACTTCCTGAGAACTCAAACTTTTTATGCCCCAAAGTATCTCATTATCTCTCTTCTCCAAACCTAATTCCCTCCTGACTTTCCATCTTGATTGACTGTATCACTATCTTGTCAACCCCTAAACTAGAAGCCTGGGAGTCATCTTAGACTCCACCCTCTCTGTATTTTCTAAAGCAGAATTGGCAGTATGTGCTGTCAAGTGTAGATCCTTCCCATTCCTCCTTAGTTCATATCCTCATTAGCCTCCACAGTGGAATCCCTGCCTCCAATCTCCCAATCCAATTTCCACATTCTGGCCAAAGAGAGATTTCTGAAGTGCCAATCTGATCGTGTTTTCAGCCTACTTAACTTCTCTCTGTGGAATTGCACTGCCTAAAGCGATGGTAGCCCAAACTGGCAAAATTCCTAGAGAGCTTTTTTAAAAATAAAGATTAAGAGCCCTAAGAAGGGTTGGGTCAGGACCTCCAAGACTTCTTATACTACAAAACTTGCTGCAGTTCTTAGACCTGATTTTAGAACTTATCTAAAGAATCAATTTCTAATTATTTCAAAGAAGCTTGGGCCCAACAGATGCCTACTGTTCAACCATATGTAGTTAGTTCATATCCCAACATGTCCTTCCATTGTTTGCATGTGTGATTCTGGATGTCCTTGTCAACTAAAACTTTACTCAATATCAAGGTAAAGTCAAGTAAACACTCTTGTGAAAACCTAGAAAACTTCTGGCATGCCACTTATTACATTGTACCTAGAATGCATTGTTTAAAAAAATGTGCTTCTCTCCAGTTAGACTACAGACTAACTTCTCAAGGAAATTTTGTTTGTTTTGAACTTCTTATTGTGAATTGAGTGAAGGTTTACCAAACAGATAATCAGCTTCACATTCAACAAATTATGCACTTTGTGTCATTACAATGACTGCAATCCATTCCATGTACCAATATTTAACAGTATTTACCTCTTACTTATTCTTATCCACTTTATTTTCCCTCCCCCACTCCCTACTTGTACTGTAACCATCATAGAATATTTCATTTAGCAAAAAATATTCTCTTAACTTTTTACAATAGTGGACTCAGACAATATTTGTCCTTTTGTGATTGGCTAATTTCATTCAACATAATGTCCTCCAGATTCATCCATGTTGTGAGGTGCTTTGCAGATTCTTCACTATTCTTCAACATTGAGTAATATTCCATTGTGTGTATGTACCAAAATTTGTTTAAGCGTTTTTCTATTGATGGGCATTTAGAAGTCTTCATCTTTGTACTATTGTGAATAGTGTTGCAATGAACATGGATATGTCTATGACTATTTGAATCACAGCTCTTATTTCTTCAGGCTATATACTAAGTAGAGGGATTGCTGGGTCATAGACAATTTCTATTTCCAACTTTTTGAGAAAGTGCCATACTGTTTTCCACAGTGGTTATACCATTTTACAGTTCCACCAGCAATGTAGGAGGGTACCAGTTATCTCCACACCCCCACCAGCATTTGTTGTTTCCTGTTTTTTGAAACTTTGCTATTAATGCTAGAGTAAGATGGCATCTCATTGTTGTTTTGATTTATATATTTCTAAGAAGCTCTGGTAGTATAGTGGTTATGAATCAGGCTGCTAGTCTCATGGTCAGCAGTTCAAAACTACCAGCTGTTCCTGGAGAAAGATGAGGCTTTCTGCTCCCTTAAAGATTTACAGCCTCAGAAACCCTGTACAGGGTTGCTATGAGTCAGAACCGACTCCACAGCACATAACCACCAACCACCACATGGTGTGGCACTGTGGGATAAAACACTGGACTACAGGATCATTTGAACTTCAGGGCTGGCAGTTCAAAATAACCAGTCACTCCTCAAAAACCCTATGTTGTTGTTGTTGTTAAGTGCCGTCGAGTCAGTTCCGACCCATAGCGACCCTGTACAGGGTTTCCGAGGGTGTAAATCTTTACGGGAGTAGAAAGCCTCATCTTTCTCCCGCGGAGCGGCTGGTAGTTTCGAACCGCTGACCTTAAGGTTCGCAGCCCGATTCGTAACCACTACGCTACCAGAGCTCCTTCAAAAACCCTATACAGGGTCACTATGAGTGGGAACCAACTCTCGAGGGCACTTGACAACAACAACAATGGCTAATCGGACCCCTGGTAGAGTGCTGTAAGAACAACACTGGACTGAGAACCATACAGTCGCCAGTTCACACCCACAAGCTATTCCTTGAACCCCTTTACAGGGTGGCTATGAGTAGGAACCAATTCGATGATACTTAACAGTAACAATGGCTAATTATCATGAGCATTTCTTCACATGTTTGTAAGTCTCCTGAATGTCTTCTTTGCTGAAGTGTCTGCCCACTTTTTAATTGGATTATTTGTCTTCTTGTTGAGGCGTTGAAGTGTTCTAAAAATTTTGGAGAGTAGTCCTTTTCTGATATGTCATTGCCAATTTTTTTCCCCATCTGTAGGTTCTGCTTTTACTCTTTTGATGAAGTCCTTTGATGCACATAAGTGTCTAATTTTTAGAAGGTCCCAGTCATCTATTTTGTCTCCTGTTAGTATGTTATCAGTTGTGTTTGATAGTGTATTTATTCTCTGCATTATCACTCCTAACATTTGTCCCTATTTTTTCATTGATAATCTGTACAATTCGAGGGTTTACATTTAGGTCTTTAATCCATGTTGAGTTTATTTTTGTATAAGGTGTGACATAAGGAGCTCTGGTAGCGTAATGGTTACGAATCGGGCTGTGAACCACAAGGTCAGCAGTTTGAAACTACCAGCAGTTCTGTGGGAGAAAGATGAGGCTTTCTGCTCCCGTAAAGATTTACAGCCTCGTAAACCCTATGCAGGGTCACTATGAGTCGGAACCAACTCCATGCTACTTAACAACAACAACAATAGTGTGACATATGGGTCTTGTTTCATTTTTTTGCAAATGGATTTCCAATGTTGCCAGCACCATTTGTTGTTGTTGTTGTTATGTACCGTGGAGTCGGTTCCGACTCATAGCGACCCTGCACAGGTTTTCCGAGGCTGTTAATCTTTACGGGAGCAGATCGCCTCATCTTTCTCCCACAGAGCAGCTGGTAGTTTCGAACTGCTGACCTTGCGGTTCACAGCCCGATTTGTAACCACTACCCTACCAGAGCTCCTTAGCACCATTTGTAGAAGAGCCTATCTCTTCCCATTTAATCTATTGTGGCCTTTTGTCGGAGAGCAACTGACTATAGATGGATGGATTTACTCCTGGGTTCTCAATTCTGTTCCATTGATCTGTGTGTTTTTCATTGTGCCAGTGCCAGGCTGTTTTGACTACTGTGGGTGTGTAGGAGATTTGAGATAGGGGATTAAGAGGGCCCCTACTTTTTTCTTCTTTTTTTAATAATGTTTTCCTTGTACAAGGTCTCTTTCCTTTCCATATAAGTTAGTAATTCGTCTTTCTATCTCTTTAAAAAATGATGTTGGAATCTGGATTGGGATAGCATTTTATCTATAGATTATTTTGAGTAGTGTTGACATTTTCACAATGTTAAATTTTCCTATCCAGGACTAGATTATAGTCCTCCACTTATGCAGACTTTTTAAAGTTTCTTTTAGTAGTGTTTTGTAATTTTCTTTGTATAGGTCTTTTGTTTTCTCTGCTTAGATTTATTCCTAAGTATTTCATCTTTGGTTGACTTTTGTATATATTCATCTTTTAAGTGACTATTACCAATTTCCTTTTCAGAGCTCTCTTTATTAGTGTAAAAGATTCCAACTGATTTTTGTGTGTTGATCTTGTACCC
Organism: Chrysochloris asiatica; assembly: GCF_000296735.1. Lineage (NCBI taxonomy): Eukaryota > Metazoa > Chordata > Mammalia > Afrosoricida > Chrysochloridae > Chrysochloris > Chrysochloris asiatica. Next base: position 13,291,034 of record NW_006408578.1, read on the forward strand.
TACCACTTTTTGGAATCTATCAATGAGTTCCAATAATTGTCTTACAGAGTCTTCAGGACTCTAAGTATAGGATTATATCATCCTCAAGTAGGAAGAATTTTACTTCATTGCCAATTTGAATGCCTTTAATTTCCCTTTCTTGCCTTATAGCTATGGCAAAGACTTCTAACTGGTATTTTAAAAATATTTAAATACCAGCAGGGTCACCCATGGTGGCAGGTTTCAGGTGAGCTTCCAGACTAAGTCAGACTTGGAAGAAAGGGAAGTAGACTACTTCTGAATGTTTACGAACTGAACACCTTACAAATAGCAGTGTAACACTCTCAGATCACACCAGAATATTGAGTATTGAAACATGATGAATAGAACAAGAATACTGTCAGATACAGTGCTGGAAAATAAGCCCCTCAGATTGGAAGAGACTCAAAATACAACTGGGAATGAGCTGTCTCCTCAAAGTAGAGTTGACCATGATGATGCCAATGGAATAAAGCTTTCAGGATCTTCATCTGCTGATGAAGCACAACCCAAAATGAGGGAAACAGCTGCAAACATCCATTAATAATCAGAACATGGAATGTACAAAGCATGAATCTAGGACAATTAGAAGTTGTCAAAAATGAAATAAAACACATAAAGAGCAATATTCTAGGCATCAGTGAGCTTTTTGTTGTTGTTAAGTGCCATCAAGTTGGTTCTGACCCATAGTGACCCTGTATAGGATTTCTGAGGAGCAGCTTGTAAGCTTGAACTACCAACCTTGCAGTTCAATGGCTTTGCAATCTGGCTCCCTAACCCACAGTGCCACACTGAAATGGATGGGTATTGGCCTTCTTTAATCTGACAAACATGGTTTACTATGACAGAAATGATAAATTGAAGAATACTGTCTTATTTGTCATCCAAAAGAACATTTCAAGATCTTACAGCACAGTGCTGTATGTGGTAGGATAATATCCATAAGTCTGCAGAGAAGACCTGTTGGAAACAAAGAGGAAGGATCAGTATTTGGAAAATACTTGGTGATAGAAACAATGCTGGATAGTGCATAATAGAATTTTGCAAGACCAATGACTTATTAATTGCAAATACCTTTTTAAAACAACATAAAAGACAACCATACACATGTACCTCACCAGATGGAATACACAGAAATCAAATAAACTATATCTGTGAAAAGAGACGGTGGAAAAGCTACATATCATTCGCCAAATCAAGGCCAGGGGCCAACTGTGGAACAACCCCTCAATGCTCACATGCAAGTTCAGGCTGAAACTGAAAAAAAAAAAAAAGCAAACACAAATTCACGAGAACCAAAACATGACTTTGAATATATCCCACCTGAATTAAGGAATCATCTGAAGAATAGACTTGATGCATTAGATGCTAATGACTGAAGACCAGAAAGAGTTGTGGGATAATATCAAGAATATTATACAAAAGGAAGCAAAAGATGAAAATGGTGGAATAGGCCGATGCGTTACATAGACCTTCTACAACAAAGATTCAAGGGACCAAATAAAACAAGCATAGATGAACATTCTGCCACCATGAACTTCAGAAGAAAGGTTGGAGAGGGGGATGAAGTGCTTGCTTGGAGGAGAGGCCAAACAGGAATGGTGAAAAAGGAAGATTGACAGGAGAACAGCTGGCCAGATGCAGTTTAACCATCTTGTGAGCAGCTTTGGCAATAGAAGGAGGCAGAGCAGATTTCAGCAGTTGATGGAAAACATGCAATTTTTTTCTTTTTCCCTATGCTTCTCTGGTGACCAGCAGTATGGCCAGCTCCCACTATCATCCACCCCCAGCACAAATCATGATCTCCAGGAGTTCAGAGCCATGTGGTTCAGAGCAACACCACTGTGAGTTGGGGGCCAGCTGTGCCACTTTGGTGAGCTGCTTAGTTGCCTGAATTCAGGTGGACTCAGCTCCAGACCTACAAAACATGAAGATCCACCAGACCAGCATTTAAACAGTCACCCTGCCCCCAG
>NW_006408578.1:13294749-13295879 GCF_000296735.1 Chrysochloris asiatica
AGAATGAATGTAAAACTAATGTTCTCCCATGTAAACTATCACATAATTCACAATAAAACATTTAAGAAAAAAAAAAAAAAGACATATCATAATCAAACTTTCTAAAACCCAAAACAAGGAAAGAATTCTGAGAGCACCTTGGGAAAAACAAGAAGTTACCTACAAAGGAGAACCAATAAGACTAAGCTCTGATTTCTCAAAAGAAACCATGCAGGCAAGAAGGCAAAAGAATGACATATACAAAACTCTGAAAGAAAAAACCTGCCAACTACGAATCATATATCCAGCAAAGCTGTCCCTCAAATATGATAGCAAAAATTAGGACATTTCCTCATAAACAGAAATTAAAGACCAACTTTACAAAAAATGCTAATGGATGTTCCTTGGATTGAGAACCAATAAAAGCAAACAACAACCTGAGATTGCTATAGATGACAACATCACTCAGAAATCAATCCATATATAAAAGTATTTAAAGTAAAACAAACCTACAAGACTGCTAATAGGGAACCAGAGATATCAATATATAATGAAGTAAACTACAAAGCAAAAAGAGGGGACAGTGTAGACTCAGAACTTCCAAATGGCAAGGAAGTCAAGAAGATTTCAAATAAAACAGACTGTTTGAAGCAGGGGACAGGGAATGAATAAATTATAGACTAACCTCAAAGAAAAATGATACATCTGAACATCGATATTAAAAAAAGAAAATCAGAAAGACTTAGTAAACATAATGTTTTAGTAAACAACAGAAATGAACATGAAAAGAAAACCCACTAGCAAACGAAACTCAACATGGAAAATTAAGTGGAACAAAGAATCCAGCAGCACAACAACAACAAAAAATACACACAGAAAAAATGACAGCATTCAATTCATACCTATTGATATTACACTGAATGTAAATGGATTAAACGTACCAGTCAAGAGCTTGTCATGATCCACACAATCAAAAGTCTTTGCATACTCAATAAAGCACAGGTAAACATCTTCCTGGTATTTTCTGCTTTCAGCCAAGATCCATCTGTTATCAGCAACAATATCTCTTGTTCTACGTTCTTTTCTGTTGTTCTCTGTCAATTGAGAGTTGCAATTATTGTTGCAGCTGTTTTTGAATTATCTTTAGCATA
>NW_006408578.1:13296814-13303242 GCF_000296735.1 Chrysochloris asiatica
ACAAATTCCTTTAATTTCTGTTTATCTGGAAGTGCTCTAATTTTGCTGTTATATTTGAGGGACAACTTTGCTGGACATATGATTCTTGGTTGGCAATTTTTTTTCTTTCAGAGTTTTGTATATGTCATTCCATTGCCTTCTTGCCTACCTGGTTTCTTTTGAGAAATCAGAGTTTTATCGATTGGTTCTCCTTTGTAGGTAATTTTTTTTTTTTTCCAAGCTGCTGTCAGGATTATTTCTTTGGTTTTGGAGAGTTTGATTATGAAATGTCTTGGTGATTTTCTTTGGGGATCTATCTTGTTTGGGGTTTTTTCACTTCTCAAATGGTTATCTTCTCATTTTTCATGATGCTAGAGAAGATTTCTTCCAAATGCTCTTTGACAATTTTCTCTGCACTTTTTATTGCCTTTTTATGTTCTAGAATTCTACTCACCTGCATGTCATTCCTCTTGATGGTGTCTCACATAACTCTTATGCTTTCTTTGGGTTTTTAAACTCTTTTTTCTGATTGTTCTTTTTACATACTGGTATTGAGAAATTTATCTTCAAGTTCACTAATTCAGACTTCCATTATTTCACATCTACTCCTTTCAATGTGTTGTCCATTTTTGAAATCTTAATATTAATCTCCTGGATTTCTAATTGCAGGTTTTGTATTGTTTCAAATTTTGCATTTATTTTGACTGCTTGTTCTTGTAGTATTTTTCATGAATTCTTCTACAGTTCGCCTTGCTTTCCTCTATCTTTCTGTCAATCCTTCGTAGGTTCCTAAATTTTAATTTTTTTTAAGTTAGTTCCATTACCTTTTCTTCCTCAGAAACTTTTTTTGGATCTGTATCTTTGTCAGCTGCTTGTGACATTCTCGCTTGTTTCATTGTATGAGCTAAAATTGTATGTTGTCTCTAAGACATTGTAGTATTTCATATTTGTATTTAATTGATGATTGTATATTGATGTGTTCTTAAACTGTCTCCTTTGTGTGTAGGGAATGGATGTGTGGGCACCACTTTTCATTTGCCATTTTTGCACCTCAGTTTAGGATGAGTTTGGCTGGTGTTGACTGCCATCTATCATTGGTCGGATGGGACAAGAGCTGGTATTGGGTCTTACCCAGTGGGGTGGGACTGCAGAGAGTATGGCTGTGGCTGGGCTGTATGGACATGGTGCTGTCTCCTGTTGTATGGGAAAGAGGAATAATCCCCTGCCCCACACCATGCACATACCAAGAAGCAAAACAGAATAATTAAGCAAGCAACCAACAATAAAAAGAGAAAGTAATAAACCAGAAGAAAGAATTAAAAACAGGCAGGGACCAGAAAAAATATATATAATACCTAAAAAGAGAAAACAGGGACAAGAAAATGGAGTTGTAGAAGAAAAAATAAAAGGAAGAAATACAAATAACCCTTAGAAAAACCAGCTGGAGGGAAGGTGAGAAGTGAAAGAGAGCACAGAAAAACTAATGTTCTCCCATGTAAACTGTCACATAATCCACAATAAAACATTTAAGAAAAAGAAAGAAAGAAAGAGAGCACAGAATAGTAAAGAAAGATCAAAAGGGGGGAAATGAGGAGGAGAAATGAGAGACAGAAGAAAAGAAGGAAAAACAAAAGCAGAGATAGAAAGGATAAAATTCAAGAGAAGGAAGAGAAAGAATAAACAAACAAAAACAATGAAACAACAAAGGGAAAAAAACAAACTCAAAAACAAACCAACAACAACAACAAAAAAAAACCAACAATGCAGCTGTTGGACTTGGAAAGGAGAGTTTCATGAGGTGGGTGTGGGAAGGATGGTTCAAAGGAGTTTCTGGCCCCAGATGGAGTTCCTATTGGCCTCAGTGTTTTCTATTTTCAGGGCACTCAATCTAGAAGCAGTTCATGGAGGCCCTTGATGGAGCTGGTTTCAGTGTCTGTTAGGACCATAGGGAGCTGGGGATAAGGTGACTGGTTAAATGCTAGTCTGGTTCTCTCTGGGTTCTGCAGGTATCTAAGTCAAGCTCACCTGAATCCAAGTAGCAAAAGGTGCAGACAATCCCTACCTCACACTAACTTGTTTCTTGGCTCCAAACTCTCAGAGAACAGGGGCTGTGCTGGGGGTGGATGAGGATGGGAGCTGGCCACACTTCTGGTCACCAGGGGAGTGTGGAGAAAAAGAATGAATCACACCTTTTCAGGCACCTATTCGACTCTGCTCTGCCAGGCAACCTTCTGTTGCCAAAGCTGCTCCCAAAATTTCAATATGGTCAGTCTCCCTATTTGCAATTGCTGCCCAGCTTGTCCTCCCATCAGGCATTCAATCCTCTTCAACCTTTCTTCTGAAGTTCATGGTTCCAGGATTTTCATCTGTGTCTGGTTTATTTGGTGTCTCATATCTTTCTTACAGAAGGTCTGTGTAGTGCATCTGCCTAGTACTCCATTTTCCCCCAAGGAAAGTTTTAAACGGTTTGGCAAACCTCATCTCCCTGCACAGTGCTGGCATAGAATTAGTTTTCAGCAGTTATTTAAATGCATGATCACAGGAAAATGAATGTGAGAAAACACATTTACTTTCACACATGAAATTTTACAGAGGTGGAATAATATGAAGAGCTAAAAACAATTTTTACAGTTTGGGGATTCCAGAAACTTCCCATTTTTTGCTTGGAATCTAAAATCCCTTTCCCCCCATGCTCCTCACCTAAAACTTAGCAGTGAGGTTATGAAGGGTAGGGGCAGGGCCAGTCAACTAGATACGGACCATCGGGGATGGTTTTGTCTTCAGAGGTTTTAAAAACAGTAACAAACCAGGTAAAACATTCTCAGCTTTTTATTATAAACAGGTGTGGGCATTTCTAAGCAATGTCAGTGATAAAATTCTTAAGATTCCTCTTGCCCTTTCCTCTTGTGATATTTTTATTGCCACTAGTATGGGTCTGTATGATCGTTCAAGCATCATCAATTAAAAGGGAGAGAGAGGTCAGAAAAAGCTATTGATGGTTCAGTACTACCTCCTTCTTTACCTACCTTGGACTATTTAATAATATTATTTTCTTTAAAACAAACAAATGCAGAGATAAAATAATTAAGCACTTATCTTAATATAGTATTTATATTAGTAGGGAGTCCTGCTGTGGGATAATGCGCTGGACCACAAGGTCGGTTTGAACCACAAGGTTGACAATTCAAATTCACCAGTCACTGCTTGGAAACCCTATACAAGGTATCTATGAGTCAGAAACGACTCAATGGCACTTAACAACAACAACCACAATGAAGAGATTTCTAACTCACGACATTGACTCAACAGCACTGGGTAAATTATGCTTGCATGTTCGTAGACTCTAAACTACAATAAACCATTCTACTAGAAAATACAGTGTGGTGGAGGTGGTGGTTATGTGCCATGGAGTCCATTCTGACTCATAGTGAGCCTGTACAGGGTTTCCAAGGCTGTAAATGTTTAGGAGAACAGAAAGTTTCCTCTTTCTCCTGCAGAACAGCTGGTAGTTTCAAACTGCTGACCTTGAAGTTAGCAGCCCAAGTCGTAGCCACTACGCTACCAGAGCTCCTTAGAATATACAGCGTAGTGCTGGATAAAGTTAGGTGACAAACACATATCTAACTCCACTTCCTCTTGAAACTCTCAAATAGCCCACCGAGACAAGGGAAATGAGAGAGAAGACAAAATGAAATCTTACAAGCTAAAACACACGGACCAGGGGTAATTGGCTTATTGTGGTAAAGTACCCCAGTCAGTTCTAACTCATGGCAACTCTGTACAGCGTTTCTGAAGAGTGGCAGGTGGGTTTGAAACTTTAACCTTGTGGTTAGCAGTCCAGTGCTTAACCAGGACTCCTAGTTGGCTCTGTTGTTGTTAAGTGCCATCTAATCTATTTCAACTCACAGCCATCCTGTATTGAGTTTCCTTGGAGTGGTTGGTGGGTTTAAAGTACCAACCTTGTAGTTAGCAGTTCAGTGCTTATCATACAGCGCCACAATGGGGGGAGGGAGCTATCTAGTATTAAATTTTGTTTTTCTAAGTTGATGAATTAGCAAGCCTTTCAGTACTATAACAGAGCATACGGAACTAAATTTTTTTTTTCCCTCTTTAAATGAACAGATTATGTTTAAGACATTACGTGTCAAACTGGGAATTGGATTTATTGTGTCGCTCCCCGCACCCCACCATTCCTCTTAGGTCAGAGATCTGGTCAAAATCTGCCCTCACTCAGCCATATGGTCCCTGTTGCTCCTGTCTTTACGCATACTTTAATCACTTTTATCTAAATGGCCTTCCCTTTCCTCAGTCCCAGGCTCATTTCCAACCACCACAAATGCATATCTTAATAGTTTCATGGCTATTAATAGAGATGCAACTTGTTGTTGTTAAGTGCCTTAGAGTCAGCTCTGACTCTCAGCAATCCTGTACAGGGTTTCTTAGGAGCCACTGGTGAGCTTGAACTGCCGACCTTGTAGTTCAAACACACCTTGCAGTCTTCTTAGAGAACTGAAAACCTCTGTCGACCAATCGGAGACCTTGGGTGGTGCAAACGTTTAATGAGTTTTGCTGCTAATTGAAAGTCCATCCAAGGTACCTCAGAAGAAAGGCTTGGAGATCTGTTTCTGAAACTCAGCCACTGGAAACCCCATGGAACACAGCCCTACTCTGACACATATAGGGCTACCATCAGTTGGAATTGATTGGTTGGTAGGACAATTTACCTTCAGTCTCCCTTAAACCTGAAATTACCTCCAGAATAATCCAAGTAAGATCCCAGGCCACAATACTCTTATACAGAGCCTTCCATAACCAGATTTGATTTCTTGAATCTGTCTAATTTCTAAAAACTAAAGATGACTCCCTCAAATTGACAAAATTACTTGAGTCTTTCCTCTAAAACATTAGCATTCAATAAGTGAACCTAAGATTCAAGTACTTTTGTCATGTTTCAAGTAGCTTGTACAATTTGATGACGTGACCTATTTTCTCTATGTACCTATGTTGTTGTTATGTGCCGTGGAGTCGGTTCCGACTCATAGCATCCCTGTACAGGGTTTCCGAGGCTGCAAATCTTTTTGAGAGTAGAAAGCCTCATCTTTCTCCCACGGAACAGCTAGTAGTTTCAAACTGCTGACCTTGCGGTTCGCAGCCCGATTCGTAACCACTATGTTACCAGAGCTCCTTATATAAGTGATAAATTCTTAAAGAACACAGGACTGCCTAGGGAGATACAGGAACAAAGAAGTCATGGTAAGGCATGGGAAAGGTTGCCAAGAATATTGTTTAACTAGGAAAGGGAAGAAATCAGACTTTGAGAAGAAAGCCCAGAGATAAGTGGAAGGCAAAGCAGCCAGATTGTCCAATCACATTACAGTTTGGGGAATGCATTTTCTGTCAGGAGGTGGGATTGGAGGGAAGGGTGAAGGGCTGACCTTTGAGTCAACCATAAATAAACTCTATAGACTTGCCCTGTATCCTGACTTGGATTAATTTTGGACTTGGCCACAATTTGACTGCTCCAACAAACAGGGAAGTGAAGCAAACTCTGCCTTTAACCTGTGTGGAGTTTTCTTATCAATGCTGAGACAAGACTGCTCAAAGCTTTTTCTTTCCTTCCCTAAGTGACCAAGTCACTCTATGTCTGGGTCTAGGTAAGAGTTACAGAAGGTCCCTAGGTGGTGCTAATGGTTTGCGCTCAACCACTAACCTAAGGGTTAGTGGTTCAAACCCAAACTGCAGCGCTGTAGAAGAAAGGCCTAGAGAACTGGTTTTATAAAGAGTACAGCCAAGAAAACATTACAGGGCAGTTCTACATTGTAACACACAGAGTTGTCATGAATTGGAACCAACTAAACAATGGGTTTCGTTTATTTTTGGTTCAAGTATTACAGACAAAGCATGTTTGACCCAAACACAGGAACAATTTTGTCCAGAAAACAAAACACTAAATGAAACAATGAAACAAAACAAAGAAACTTTTTCCTCTTTCCTCCTAGAGCCCTACTGAACAAAGCCAAGTCACCTGCTAATGTCCAAGCATCCCAACATAAGTGTTCACACACTAGAACCCAATCTGAGCATTAAGGAGATCTCAAGTCCATTGAAGACCAGTCTCCAGATGACTGCCCTTTTCAGAAGACAAAGCTGTGTTGTTGTTTGTTGTTATTGTTAAGTGGCATCAATTCAGTTATGCCTCATAGCGCCCCTGCATAGGGTTTCCAAGGTATAGCTGGTAGTCCTCCTATCACACTAGGACTCCCCATAAATAGATATCACTTGGGAAACACCTTTGCAAATGACAACATCACTGACTGTAGTTTTTAGGATTCTTGCAGTGATAATACTCCCAAAGCTTCACACTGACCCTGAGGCACACATACTTCTAAGTACCAACTCTTCCATTTCTTCTAAATGACCACCAATAAGATGTGAGGCAAAATTTAGTG
>NW_006408578.1:13304132-13305277 GCF_000296735.1 Chrysochloris asiatica
CAAGTAAAATGAAATTCTTGACAACTTCAGTATTTTCTCCATTATCATGAAGCTGCTTATTGGCTCAGCTGTGAGGATTTTTGTTCTCTTTATGCTGAGGTGTAATCCATACTGAAGGCTGTTTTGATCTTTATCAGTAAGTGCTTCAAGTATTCTTTGCATTCAGTAAACAAGGCTGTATTGTCTGCATGTTGCAGCTTGTCCATGAGTCTTCTTCCAGTCCTGATGCCTCATTCTTCTCCATATAATACAGCTCCTTGCAAGATATGATCAGCATACATATTGAATAAGGCAAAAAGATACAACCCCAACACATACCTTTCCTAATTTTAAACCACGAAGTATCCCCTTGTTCCATTCAAAAGGCTGCTTGGTATATGTGATAATTATGGTTTTGTGTCAACTTGGCTGGGTTAGGATTCTCAGTAGTTTGGAGTCAAGACATGGTAATCCCCATGAAGAAATTGGCTATGAACCATTTATCAATTGAAAAGAAATTTCCTCAAGGGTGTGTGACCTGCTCCCAATATGGGTCAAATCTGTGGAAAAGCTGGCTTGCTTTTTGCTGGGTCTGGATCCTGTATCTGGCTCCTCCTCTGACTTCCAGTTCTTTGGCCAGTAGCCTATGGTTTTGCCTGCCAGTTCTGGGAGTCATCAGCAGCCTGCTATCTTACCTGAAATCATTTGCCACTGCAACCAAAAGTCTGCCTTCTGACTTGCTGATCTTTGATGCAACAGCCCCTGCAGCTATATGAGTTAGAAGACTTCAGTCTAACATCTGACTCACAGACTTGAAACTTGCCCACCTCTGTAACTATGTGAGCCATTTCTTTCATACAACCCTCTTTGTATGAGCCATTCCTTTGATACAACTCTCTCTGTATAGACAGGTAGGTAGGTAGGTAGGTAGGTGGGTAGGTAGGTAGGTAGGTAGGTAGGTAGGTAGGTAGGTAGGTAGATGGATGGTGGTGGTGGTGGTGGTTATGTTCCGTGGAGTCGGTCCCAACTCATAGCGACCCTGTACAGGGTTTCCGAGGCTGTAAATCTTTACGGAAGCAGAAAGCCTCATCTTTCTCCCGTGGAACAGCTGGTAGTTTCGAACTGCTGACCTGAAGGTTCGCAGCCCGATTCGTAACCACTACGCT
>NW_006408578.1:13325555-13338288 GCF_000296735.1 Chrysochloris asiatica
GTTGAGTTAGTTCTAACTCAGAGCAACCCTGTATAGGGTTTCTGAGGAGCGGCTGTTGAGTTTGAACTGCCAGTCTTGACGTTCAAACTGACCTTGCAGTCCAGGACCTTATCCTACAGTGCCACACCAGACTTCCTACTTCTACTGGCAGTTGTGATCTTCTTTCAGAGAATCTGTCCTTGGAATACCCTCTGCCAAAGTGATGGCCTTGAAACCACTCTGCTTCCAAACATAAGAGTACATTTGGCTCCTGTATTAACCAAATTCAGAACTTGTTTGCTAGTTTTAAATCAATGTATTGTGTATTTCTACATGGAGTCCTGGTGTGGCACTGTGGGTTAATGCGCTGGACTGCAAAGTTGCTTTGAAACACAAGGTTGGTAGTTCAAGCTCACCAGTTGCTCCTTGGGAACCCTATACAGGTTGCTATGGGTCAGAACCGACTCAACGACACTTAACAACAACAACATAGAGTCTCCAGTCCCCCTATAGGTTCCGGACCTGTGGGTGTTTAGCTCTCACCCCTAGTTTCTAGGGACTAGCAGGGTCCACCTCCTTAAGTGGAGGAGGAGTGGTCAGTGGGACCCAGAGGGCAGTAGTGTTGTTCATGCTTCTGCAGCTATTCCTTTCTTTATTATTATTATTAATTATTATTACTGCTTACACCACCTTTTCCCAAATCCTCTCAGCTTTACTCAGGTTGACTATTAAATTTAAAAGAAATAAAGTTGTGACCAAGTTTAGTGATGAAAATTTCAGAATAATAAAATTATGACATTATACTCTGTACCTTCTGCCCCATATACCTACTGCCCAACCTCCCAAAAAAAACCCATGCCTTTTCAGCCCAAATAAGATTCAGATAGTTCTTTCATTAAATTAAACCTCCTAGCACCTCTTTCATGAACAAAAAAATCTTTTGTGACTTTTTGTTCCAAATAGCAGGAATTTGTTCTGCTAAAGCCCTTGTCTTCAAGGCATATTGGACAAGAATAAAAAAGTCCTTAACATGATGACTAGGAAACACTTTGTTATCTTAACAGTGAAAACCCCAATTCTTGGTTCTGTATGCTATTTGATTTTTAAGGTGTTAAAGATTCTTAAGAATTAACCTATTAAACTGTTGTTGTTATTGTGAAGTGTAATCGAGTCAGTTCCAAACCATAGTGACCCTGTATAGGGTTTCCAAGGAACAGGTGGGTTTGAACTACTGTCCATGTGGTTTGAAGTCTAGTGTTGATGCTACAGTGCCACACACTCACCTGTTAATTCCTTTCCCTTCAGCCTTGGTAGGAGACTTCTCACAAGCACTCCTGTAGCTTGGCTGCTGCCTGCTCTGCTACAGATAAAGAGCAGAGTCCCATCAGGGTGTCCTCGCACTACCTGAGTGACAACTTCTAGGTGCTAGGCTTGTATGGTAGTGGTGGTGGTGGCGGCGGTGTGCCGTGGAATCAGTTCCGACTCATAGCGAGTCTGCCCTGTAAGGTTTCTGAAGCTCTAAACCTTTACAGGAGCAGAAAGCCTCATCTTTCTCCCAATGAACAGCGGTAATTTCGAACTGCTGACCTTGAGGTTAGCAGCCCAATTTGTAACCACTACACTACCAGAGCTCCTAGCTAAATTCCATGAGCCAGCCCTCTCGCCAGTTTAGGGTCTCTGGGGCTCCAGGTCTGAAAAAAGAAGCAAAATACAGAAGAAGATCTCCAAAGACTGCACAGAGCTTAGAATGAGTCTCCAGAGTCAGAAAAGCCTCAGTGAAGTTCAAAAAAGTAAGAAAACAAAATTTCCAGGACAATTCCACTCTCTCTTGGCTGCTATAACAGATGCACTCTCCAGCTTCCTCATAGGACTTACCATTCACTCTTGGACATTCCTCATGGGACTTGCACCCATTCTTGGAAGGTAACCCGGTGCCCCACTGGCTTTTACTGGAGATTTATAATCCCAAAACTAACAACTGATGCATGTGTTTACCCTGCCAGTGGTTCTCCTTCTCTGCTTGCTCTGTGCTCGGATGCCATGGAGTTCTCCTCTACTGCCGGTTAACAAGAGCTCAGGGACTAGAAACCTGCAAAATTCAAGGTCTGTCTCTGCTCTTGTCTATCCTCAGGACTAGGTTTGGTGGAGGACGTAGAACTGAAGTGGAGCCCATGTCTGAGCACCAAAATCTGTTACCCCAAAACTTGGTTCTGATGCCCTGTTGCAACTGAGTGCAATTAACAAACACTCCAGATAAACAAAGAGCGAAGAGTTCATTGTCGACTACCAGACTGCCAGCAAAGGGGTACATTTGGTGTCTGAATGACACTTTGTTACAAGCACATTTTGTACTACTTCTTGGTAAGTTACTCACATACTACATGCACAGGGGGTATACAATTCTAACATCCACACTAAATCACAAGGTGGTCATGATCCCCAATAAACATTTCAAGGCAGGCATGATTAACTACCCCTGTGCCTGTTTGTCCAGATGATAGCTCCTTATCACAAAGAGACCAGGCTCCAGGCAGAGCCAGGTAATTATTAACATTCCAACTTAAATTAGTCAAATCATACATATAAGAAACTCAGGCAATTTAGGGGGAGTGTGTAAAGGATGCTTTCAGGCAGTGTTGGATTACATTTATTCTTAGCAAAACAAAATAGTTACGCTCTCAAAATGGTTGCATTTGTGCTCTCAACTGTGTTATGCCGATTGACCATGGTGTCCCCTGAGGCTGTGGTCCTGAGCCCCCAGGTCCAGCAACTCATTCCCTCAAGGTGTTTGATAATATCTAAGAAGTTTTCATCATTTTGCCCCCTCTACTCTCCACCACATTGATGTGTATGTTTGCAGCCAGGGTAAATATCCATGTATAAACATCCTCTGGCAAACCTTTATCAATTTGTGGGTATATTTCCACTGCCTTCCTACGCCCATTCAGTCTGTGTGTCTAGCCATGTATCTACCCAGAGATCACTGCCTAAACTTAGATTATGACCTGCCTCTTGATATTTGTGCAATTTTGAGAAAGTCATGTGACCTCTGAGACTCAGTTTATTCTTTCATTCAACAAACATTCACAGGCACTGTGTAGATGCCAGAGAAGCAAAATCTCTTAAATATCTTACTGTGTACTTAACAAGAGAGCCGTAAGAATAAGTCGACTATTTATTGTCAGAAATGGGAATAAAAATACTATCCCACAGAATTCTATTCAGGGTTAAATAATTGAATGAGATAACCTGCCTGGTGATGTACTCTACACACAAGTGTTGTTGTTGGGAACCAGTGAGTTCATTCTGACTCATAGCAAACCCATGTTACAGAGAACTGGCCCATGGGACTTTTCTCAACTAGTCCTGGTGTGGCGCTGTGGGCTAATGCGTCAGACTACAAAGTCGTTTGAACTGCAAAGCTCACCAGCTGCTCCTTGGAAACCCTATGCAGGGTCAGTATGGGTCGGAATCGACTTAAAGGCACTTAACAATAACAACAAATGATCTTTACACAAGCCAATCACCAGACCTTTCTCCCATGGAGTAGATGTTGTTGTTAAGTACCATCAGGTCGGTTCCGACTTATAGCAACACTGCATAGGGTTTCTAAGGAGCAACTGGTGGGCACTGACTGCCGACCTTGCAGTATGCAGCCAGTGCTTATCCTATAGTGCTACACGGAGTGACTGTTTTTGTTGTTAAGTGCTGTCGGGTTGGTTGCGACCCATAACAACCCTGCATAGGGTTTCTGAGGGGCAGCTGGTGAGCTTGAACCGCCAACCTTGCAATTCAAACAGCTTTACAGTCTGGCGCATTAACCCACAGCGCCACACCAGGACTGTGCTCACAATTTCCTTTTCCAGTGGTCTAGACCGTTGTCATGTCACAGCCACCAGTTTTCTGCTCCCAGTCTGTCCTGAACACCACTGAAAGGAGAACACTACTTCCATTCCAGCACCTGCCCCTGCTCGGCCACATATGTAATGTGGTTTTTGTGAGAATTTGATGAGATACTACATGCACAGTCTTTGGGCAAAGTACACAATAAAGGTTCACTGTATGGTCACCATCATTACTCATGGCTTTACAGATTATGTCTAAATTTCTCCAATTGGCAATTAAGACCTTCTGTAACATGGTTCCATCTTATATGATTCATGTAACCTAATTAGGTGGACCTTGTTGGTTGCCTAACCACAAGTTGATGATGAATCAATTCTGACTCATGGTAACCCTGTGTGTGTCAGGGTAACACTGTACTCCACATGGTTTTCAATGGCTGATTTTTCACAAATAGATTTCCAGAACTTTCCTTCTAGATACCTTTAGGTGGTCTCCAACCTCCAATCCATGTTTAGCCACGGAAAAGAGTCACTGTAATAGCTCCCAAGGACTGCACTGGTGGCCTACCCAACCCTGTTTCCCTTTTCCTCTTAGGAGAATCCCAAGTTCATCCAGTACATTTCCTCCTCCGAGTGACCAAGCACTTCAGAGGATGTGACCTATACCTAGACCCAGCAAGAGAATCACAGCTAGTCCTAGCCCCTCCATACCATTCACTAGAGGGCAATACAATTCCAAAGGAAATTGCAGAAAAGCTCAATATACGTTTTCCTGGCAGATAAAAATAAAAGCAGGAAAAAACCATCTCTTTCTATCTCTGGGTGTAATGCGACTGTGAAGAGCTATGAATGGCAGAAGAGAATATAAGGCATCAAGTCCTCAGAGATGTCCTTGGATGCCAGTGGCATCAATCATCTGGAATGATGCTCCTTTAAAACTTCTCATGTGTGACAGCATACATTTGCCTTGTTCAGGGTTCATATTCAGCAGGGCGCCTATTTGTGCCACACTTGTTAATATACTAGAGTATGTTTTTGTGCTGGCTGATTAATAACTGTTATCTTGAGATCTCCAAGTGTTAATCCATTCCTCATCCTTCAGCAGGAATTAGCTATACCTTCCCTAATGCAGCCACCCATGAGTGACAGCTGGGTTGGACATGACAAAGACCTCTTGGACCCTGTACACCACCATGGCCCGGCCCATTCTCATTGGTCAAACTTCATACTGAAATAGCCATGAAATAAAAGGCTGTGTGCTGACGACCAGGGGGCAGGCTTGTAGTGTATACCCTTTGGTTGGTTGATGATGCATGGAAGGGACTGTAACAATGGCAGTGAAACGATATACGATAGGATGAATGTAAAACTAATGTTCTCCCACGTAAACTATCACATAATTCACAATAAAACATTTTAAAAAATCATTCTGTTCTTATTTTTGAGCCTGATGAGTTAGTTACTATTACTTGGAACACCCAATTAGAGGGCTTCTCTACAATTTGTCTCTGTGATATAGCTCAACTTTTCACCCTTCTACTCTTCAGCACCAGGGTTGTATTCTTTCACCACACTTAGCCAATCTGTATGTTGAGCAAATCATCGGAGAAGCTGGGTCATATGAAGAACAGCATGGCCTCAGAATTGGAGGAAGACTCATTAACAAGCTGCAATATGTAGATGATACAACCTTGCTTGCTGAAAGCGGAGAGGACTTAAAATACTTAGTGATGAAGATCAAAGACTATAGCCTTCAGTACGGATTATACCTTAATGTAAAGGAAACAAAGATCCTCACAACTGGACCAATAAATAACATGATGAATGGAGAAAAGAATAAAAGTATCAAAGACTTCATTTTGCTTGGATCCACAATCAACACTCATGGAAGCAGCTGTCAAGAAATCAAATGACATATGCATTAGGCAAATCTGCTGCATAAGACCTCTTTAAAGCATTAAAGAATAATGATGTTAATTTGAGAACTAAGGTATGCTAACCCAAGCCATGGCATTTTCAATTGCCTCATGTGCATATGAAAGTACGACAATTAATAAGGCATACTGTAAAAGAATGTATGCATTTGAATTGTGGTGTTGGAGAAGAATGTTGAAAGTACCATGGACTGCCAGAAGAACAAACAAAACTGTGTTGGAAGAAGCATAACCAGAATGTTCCTTAGAAGCCAGGATGGCCAGACTTCATCTCAGATACTTTGGGCATGTTATCAAGAGGGACCTGTCCCTGGAGAAGGACATCATGCTTGGTAAAGTGGAGGGTCAGAGACCCCCAACAAGATGGATTGACACAATGGCAGCACCAATGGGCTCAAACGTAACAATTGTGAGGATGGCTCAGGACAGGCAGTGTTTTGTTCTGTTGTGCACAGAGTTGCTATGAGTCAGAACTAACTTGACAGCACCTAACAACAACTAACTCTTCAGTGGTAGAATTTGCACCTTCTATGTAAGATTCCTGGACAATGTACTTCATGCAAAGCAACCACCTGTCTGTCAGAGGAAGCTTTTGTGCTGCTAGGATGATCAATAGGTTTCAGCAAAGCTTTCAGACTGAGAAAGACTGGATTAGGAAGAAAGGTTTGACAATCTACTTCCAAAAATCAATGAATACTCTATGTATCACAAAATGCTACAATCTGAAACTGATCATTGGGGTGGGACGGGTAATATTTCATTCCGTTACAACTGGGGTCATCAAGAGTCAGACCTGGCTCAATGGCAGCTTCCCAACCCTTAACTTACCCATTCCTCAAACTCCATTTCCACTCTTCTCACCCAATTCAGTTAATGTGATTAGCTCCCTGGTGAGGCTGTAGGATACACACTGGACTGTTAACTGCAAGGTCAGCAGTGCAAACCTACCAGCCCCTCCAAGGAAAAAGTTGAGGCTTTTTGTTCCTGTAAAGATTCACAGTCTCAGAAATCCTATATAGGATAGGTTGCTATGAGTAGAGTAAACTCAGTGGCTATCGTTTCTGGTTTTTTTTATTTTTATAACCAATTTATAAAGGGATTTCAAAAAGTTCCATTATCTTTTCTTTCCTTCTTCCACGAAAAAAAGCTCTCTTGCATATTGACTGTGGTACACAATTTAGCACTTAAAAATTATTATTTCCTAATTATTTTGTGTGTATATGTCAGTCTGTGTGTATTTATATGTGTGTGTTTGCATCATATTTCAAAAGAGCCAGCCACAGCGCCGCACTGGTCCCTTCTATGGAAGGACAGGTAACTCACACAGACTGTGGACCTCAGAGAGACAGAGTGCTCACAACTTTCCACTTTCCCCTAATCATCTTAGAACTGCAGGTGACAGAAAGCATCTAAAATGGCCCCAAGATAGGCCCTTAAAGGCCTTCAGAGGCTCTGATAGGTTCTGTCCCCAGTCTTGCTCATGGCCTCCAAATCTGTTTGATTATTTCTTATTGTTCAAAGATGGCCGTTTATCATTGTGCACAAACGGCCCAATCTCAATTTAACTGCAGCTCCAGCCACCCCCATCCATGCTGGCTCCCAACAGAAGCATCCAATTCTGATTCCCCTTCCCTCAAAAATCACACTTCTGCAAGCCAGACCTTGCGGTTTGCTGGAATGTTGATATCAGTAGGAGCCAAGCCCACCAGAGGGGTTAGGATTTCTGAAGAGAAATGGACATCAGAGAAATCCCACTGAGCTGGGCAGGGCTCCCTTGTGCTTTGAAGATGAAATCTGAAACACGAAGTACACCCGATCCACAATCTTTTCCAGACTTGCCCTCTTGTAGGGGCTTGTCTTTTCTTTGTTACAAAAATATTTTCCCACCGTTCAGATCATTTCCAGGACTGCCTCATCTGCAAAAGCCTATTCTAGTTGGGGAGCTGACTTTTCATCAGTGTGACGCCTTTGGGAAGTTTTCCCAGTTCTAGAGAGCTGTCTCCACAGAACCTGTGCTTGGCTCCCAGCCCTGACCTGAGAAGGCAAGCGCATCAAAGCCCACTCTGAGCCAACCCAGAAAGCACCTGTGGAGCCTAGGCTTAATGGGACACCAAATTCTATATGTGTCAAAAAGTTAATTAGACTAAAATTATATCAAAACAAACAAAATATCAAATCGTGTACATAAGTTTATAGAGACGTTCCCAAACTGTGCAGTAGTGCAGTGGCATAAGTCACCTGCCTCTACAAAACCTGGCTGTAGAAAACAGTCTGGTATCTAAGAAACTCATGACTATTAATTTCACACCAAGAGTTCACCATGATGTTAGGATGACTCTAGACAATTTAGGAGGCTCGTACCAGTGTGGGGCTCTGAAAGAGACCAGGGGTGCATCACCAGCAGCAGAGCCTGGAAGCTGTCTGCAAGTGTTCATTGACAACGGTGTCCACACATGTTTTTATTGCATTATTTTTCTCAATCTGGCCCTGGCAAGGCACCTGCATTTCCAGCCATCACATATGTTGATGTTAAATACCATTCAGTCCGTTCTGACCCATAGCAACCCTGTATAGGGTTTCCAAGGAGCTGCTGGTGAGCTTGAGCCACTGACCTTGCAGTTCAAACGGCTTTGCAGTCTGACGCATTAGCCCACAGCGCCACACCAGGACTCAACCACCACGTTGTTGTTGTTAAGCGCCGTCGAGTCGGTTCCGATCCATAGCGACCCTGGATAGAGTTTCCGAGGCTGTAAATTTTTACGGGAGCAGAAAGCCTCATCTTTCTCCTGCGGAACAGCTGGTAGTTTCGAACTGCTGACCGTGAGGTTCTCAGCCCAGTTAGTAACCACTACACTACCAGAGCTCCTTAACCATTACAATAGGTGTGAGTTAATTAAATGTTTGCAGGCCAAATATAGCAGGCCAATTATTAAGTTGATAATTTTGTATGGCACTATGTAAATGACCCTTGAGAGAAAAAAGGCTCCCCACTCCCATTCTTTTTTTTTTGGAGTAGTGGTGTGGCACTGTGGGTTAATGCGCTGGACTGCAAAGCCTGGTTGAACTGCAAAGTCAGAAGTTCAAGCTCACCAGCCGCTCCTCGGAAACCCTATGCAGGGTCGCTATGGGTCAGAACCGACTCGATGACATTTAACAACAACCCCTGTTTTAAATGAACTGGGAAGTAGACTAACCGCCCTGCCATCACCCATCCAGTGTTATTAAATTAAAGAGTGCCGTTGACGCCCTCTGCTGGTGCACGAAAATCGTCTTTCTTCCCAGGTCTCACGGGCTCAGACCTACGCCCCCAGGTCCAAAGAAAGATGCTTAGGAGAGTGAAGTTAGCTTGTGCCCAGGACTGCGCACTGCTTTTCTGTGAGGCATTGTCTTCCTTGACTAAATGCAGCATGACATACCCTTTCCTAAACTGGAAACGACGCTGTGACGCTCCTACAGGGAGAGTCAAGTCCCAACCAGCCCAGGTTTCCACCAAAACAAAGAACCACTGGCTTTCTCACGAGTTGCTTCCGCTTGACTCTAGCTCATGGCGACCAGGTACGTCAGAATAGAGCCGTGCCCCATACGGTTACCAGTGGCTTTCTGGAAGTATACATAGACCACCAGGACTTTCTTCTTAGGCACCTGTGGGTTGACTTGAACCTCCAACCTTTTAACTAACAGTTGAGCTTGTTACCCATTTGCACCACCCAAGGACTTCCTACATTGCACTGAGCTGGAAAACTGTTATTGTTAAGTGCCGTCAAGTCAGTTCCGACTCAGTGACCCTGTAGAAGATTGCTGAAGAGCAGCTGGTGGGTTTGAACTGCCGACCTGAGGTTAGTTGTCCAATGTTTATCCTACAGTGCCAAACCAGAACTCCTAAAATAAATAAGACAAATAACAAAAACCCAACAGCACTCTAGAATCCTGAGTTTAACACACTGTAAAGTCCCAAGGTGAAATGCTGTTGGCCCTAAGCTGATTTCACAGTTTCTGTCCAATGGCCCTACCCTTTGGGCGAAGCATGCACCCCTTCACCTAACTGGGAAGGCCAGCTTCTCCCACTCGGCTCCTAGGTGTGGGCCTCAATGTACCCGTGCCAGCTCCACCTGCTGAGATACCATGCCCAAAATAGGGAGTGGTTTCCTAACAAGATGAGGTCTTGAAAGCTAACATTGCTTTGAGCTAGGGCGGGTCCACCCCAACTACAACTGAAATCAGTCAGTTTGGCTTTGGACTTCTCCACCCTCTTCTTTCGGCCATCTCAATTCACTTCCCATCATGCCCTTCAACCATTCCACTGCTTCCATGTCATTATTTGCTCACAGGATATTAGTCATTTACATTTTAGTGTGAATTTTTGTTCCTTTGAAATAAAAGCTCTCCTCTCTTATCAATGGAATTGTTCATATCAAAAAGGTTGAAATGGCAAATATTCTGTTACATATAGATTTCCAACAAAGGGAAATCTGTAGAGGCAGAGTGTTGGTGGTACAGGTTCTTTTCACTGAGAATCACCTCCTCTACTTCTCCAGAAGCTGAGCTACTGACTTACACACCACTTCACTTTAAGGGTTCTCTGCCTTAAAGATTCTCTGTAACGCAATATTTACTTTCGGAAAGGGTAACAGAAATGAAGTAATTTAACTTGTATTAGAATCCTAAATCTTTAGGGGAAACCAACATTAACTAAGTACTAAGTGTCAAGTTTTGAACTTTCATTGCCGTCATATTTGACTTTGTACCATCCACATTTCACAAGAAGGAACAACCTGTAAAAGCCAGAAGCTGTGTGAGGCAGAAACCTGTCAGAAAAGAAAAACTCAAACAGTTTCCAGAAAAGACAGTCCCTGCTCTCACAAGTTTCACTATATTAGACCATATTCATCCAGCTAGTAATAACTGCAAAGGAATTTGAAGCCAAGTAGTCTCACTTGCAAGTTCAGTGATTAGGAATGGAAGAGGCTTCAGTAACCACTGATCCTACCTCTTCATTATGGTGATGAGGAAACCATGGCAGGAAATGTCACAAAACAGCTTACTGATTCTCTGCCTCAGAACTCAGAAAATCCAGCTTGGCAACCACTCCACCAGCCTACAGTGTTTTGCGCATAGTAGTTACAAATCGGGCTGCTAACCTCAAGGTCGGCAGTTCGAAACTACCAACAGTTCCGCGGGAGAAAGATGAGGCGGTCTGCCCCCATAAAGATTTACAGCCTCAGAAACCCTGTGTAGGATCACTGTGAGTTGGAACTGACGCCACGATACTTAGCAACAACAACATAGTAATCTTATCTTTCCCTCTATATGGCTTCAGAATCCTGGTGTGGTGCTGTAGGATAAACACTGGACCCCAAGTTTGGTTTAAACTGCGAGGTTGGCAGTTCAAACTCACCAGCAACTCCTCAGAAACACTATGCTATGTCACTATGAGTCAGAACCAACCTGATAGCACTTAACAAGGACATATGGCTTTAGAGAACATGGTGGCTTTGTACAATAAGCAATGGGCAGCGAAACACAAGGCTGGTGGTTTCAGTCCACCAGCCATTCTGTGCAGAAATGATGAGGCTTTCTGCTCCCACAAAGATGTCCAGCCTCAGAACCCTATACAGGGTCGCTGAGAGTCAGAATCAACTCGATGGCACTTAACAACAACAACAACGTATGGTTTTAATCTTCGTATTGAGTGCTGTTATCATTGGAAGTGCTGGAGTAGGTCCTGACTCAGCCACCCTATATAGGGTTTCTGAGGAGCGGCTGGTAAGTTTGAACCGCCAGCCTTGTGGTTCAAACCTACCTTGTAATTAAGTGCTGATCCTAATGAATATACTTAAGGCCGTGGAGGATCATTGCTTAGAATCCTCTCCTTCCACGTGGAAGAACCAGTTTCGATTCCCAGTCAATGCACTTCATGGGAAGCCAATGGAATAGCAGATCCTGGACTAAAACGCAGATTTGCTTAATTAAAATATGCAGTTTCTTTAGTTATAGCTCAAGGCTTTCTACTAACACCTGCATACATATTAAACTGTACATGAAATGGGCATCCAATACGAGACAGACTGCGAACCTCAAGGTCAACAGTTCGAAACTACCAGCCATTCCGTGGGATCAAGATGAGACTTTCTGCTACTGTAAAGATTTACAGCCTCAGAAACCCTATGCAGGGTGGCTATGAGTCGGAATTGAATCCACCAGCACACCACCACCAGCATGCATATGACAGCAGTCTCTGTTGTTGTTGTTGTTGTTAAGTTCCGTCGAGTTGGTTCTGACCCATAGCGACCCTGTACAGGGTTTCCAAGGCTGTAAATCTTTACGGGAGCAGAAAGCCTCATCTTTCTCCCATGGAGCTGCTGGTAGTTTCAAACTGCTGACCTTACGGTTCACAGCCCGATTCATAACCACTACGCTACAAGAGCTCCTTTACTTGAATAAGAGTTTGTTTTGTTTGTTATAACTTTATATTCTCATTTAATCTAAACAAGCTTTCTATAATACAATTATTTTTCTGAGGACTTCAAAAAACCCACTAATGTATTCTACTTCACTGCACTTAAGAGCTGAAAGAGACCTGGGAAGTCATCTCCATCTTCGATATTTCACAGATTCATAACATCAGAAACCCTATGCAGGGTGACTATGAGTTGGAACTGAATCCACACAGCACACCACCACCAGCATGCATATGACAGCAGTCTCTACACAGTGTTAAAACGCAAAGTATGTTTTCTGAGTACGATTTTCCGAGTACGAGGGAAATCCAAAAGTATTGCTACTCAGGTACTAGCTCATTCATGCACGGGTTTATTCCAAACAAAGTGTGTCCAGAGAAGAACAAACAAGATGGTGGACCGGATGGAAGTGCAGGAAAGAGCTCCGCCAACAACAACACAGAATACCCGACCAAGCAGGCTCAGGGGATGGTCCCAGAACTCTGAACCACATATAAAGGAATATTTAGAAGGTTGG